>NC_084953.1:14781058-14961058 GCF_949316205.1 Platichthys flesus | reverse complement strand
ACAGTCTGGCATACGACTTAATCTCTATGTTTCCGTGTCCGGCTCTTTAGTAGCCAGAACCTTTCCCACTCTGCCAAACCAAACCAGGCTGGATTTCCCAAAAGCACCTGGCTGATCTGTTGATTTAATAGCTGTGGTTTGCTGGCTCGTGTGCTCACACATTACGATCTTACGACAGCGTGACCACAAACTAGCTTTGGACACGCCATCGTGGCGCTAGGTCAGTTAAAGGGCTCCATGAGCCGGAGCAGTTCAGGTGAGAGCGCAGTGCGTCCTCTCTGCCAGGCATGTTGCTCCGCTGTGGTGTCAGCTATAATTGGGGGCAATTAAGCCCCGCTGGTTAGTAGCCAGGGACCCACTAGTGGCAGCGCAGCAGCCTCCAGCATTCATTCACTTGATAAATGACTCACTCACCTCTCCTTGCCCCCTATGACTCGCTTTGTTTCTTCTTTTTCTCCTTTTTCCAGATCCCCAGTATCCCCACAGGCCTTTTTGTGAGTGCTAAAGGAGAAGGCTGTTGTCTCATGCAGGTATTGTAACTCTGCAATTGTTTTATTCTTGAATGTGGGACCGTAATAGTATGCTTACTTCACTGGCTCACAGCGAGAGTCTCCCAGCAGGGGAGAGTCGGTTACCGTCACCCAATGAGTCCCAATTTTCCCTCCCACCCCCCATAAATTGGAGTAATCTGGTAGAGTTTAGCCAGTTGTTCTGGAATGTGTTGATCATTCCGGTTGATTCCTGTGGCCCCCGGACGGGAAGTTGTTTACGTCTACCTTGTGCTACTTCTACAAGAGGCAAACAAAAACCCTTTTCATAAACACCAGGAGTCAGTTTTCCTCGTTGCTGGATGATATTCTGTTCTCTCGTATTATGACCAATGTTTAAACCTTTAACCACTTTAAAACCAAACGGGGCATAAATGAAAAAAAATAAAAGCATGCTTTATCAAAATTGTATGTTTACATTCCTGTTTTTAGAAACCTACATGTGAGACAGAACTCGGTTTGACCGAGGCAGAGGCAGACAGCCCCGTGGATGTTGCGTTCACACTGTGCAGTGCCTGAAACGTCTCCCAACTCGTCCACAAACACACAGTTCCTTTCTTCACATCCCCCCCCCCCCCCACACACACACACACATACCCACACACACCTCTCTCTGCATCAACACACCTCCTTGACAGCCCCTCAGGCCAGCAGCACCTGGGCTCTAATGAAATACAAGAGCGGGGGCCAATCAAAGAGCCCAGTCTGTGTATGTGTTTGTAGACACACTGCAAATGATGATTCTACGTCCCGTGCCTCAGGATTATTATTTAGTAGCTTTGCACAGGTCTCAAATCACGGCGGATGATTTATTCAGAATTTGAAACAGTTCTGGCAATAACAATCTCCTGTGGAATTAAAAAGAGCGTCAAAGCAGTGACTTGTCCTCAGGCTGAAATAGTCATCTGCTGAATGCATGTCCTGTGTCCAGTGAATATGATTTGTGGTTAATGCTTCAAAATGCTGCTTAAGTCTTTTCAAGGCCGGAGGTCCTAAATATTTGAACTCTAAGTAGTTTTTTGCCAATGTTTGATGCCAAAACGTGTCTTTAATATTGCTGTCAGCAGCGCATATACACAAACACACACACATACACACACACAAACTCTCACAAACTCACACAACCTCACACACACATTTTTTTTAACATAGACATTGTGACATACCATCAGGTCGGTGTATACTCTATATATAAAAGTGCAAGTAGACTCCGGGTCTGGAAAGTGAAGCCAATGCGAGGGGCTTGAAACCTGTTTTTTCTTGAGTGACCAGCAGAGGGCGACTCCACATCCACAACTGGGGTGGATCCAGTTTTTGAGAAAAATTACTTTATATCTTAATTGATTTTTAACAACAGTTAACATTTTCCTGAAAAGAGTTAATGGTCGTCCTCATTGCAACATGTTCAAGTTCATTTAGTAAATGATGGTCCCCTTTACAGTGAAATAGATGTTTATGTAGGGATTGGATATAGCGTGATTGACAGTTAGTACCATCCAATGGGGGCGGGTCGCAGTTATTGGTGGGCATGCAGTGTTCTTGAACTCTCAGTCAGGCTCCGACTTCGCCCCTCAAAGAATGGTTACTTCCTGTTTCAGAAAAGCAAGATGGCGCCAGCCTATATGCCAAACTTGAGCCTTCAAAAGGCAGTTCACAAACCAATGGGTAATGTCAAGTGTCTCTGTGTCTCTTGTCATATCCTCATAGTAAAGCTACATCAATTGTAAGGTGAATATTGGGAGCAACAATCCAAGAACTAGGCTTCTATCTTAGTTTATTGGTGAAAATCAGCATGTGCAAGTCAAGTGTCTTTGCTAGTTTCAGCAATGCAGTATTCCATTAAGTGCCCATGTTTTTTCAATAGAAAATGCACTTGCACTCATCTGACTGCCCAGGTGTGCTTTAGACTCAAAATGAGGTGTAGTCACTACCTGGCAAATCTCCAGGTAGTGGGCCAAGGTTAGGGGTGGAGTGATTGGGAGCGATTGACCAAAACCTGGTCAGATGACAATGGTGGATTATTTTGAAGGGTGTGTTATGCACACACATATGTGGGTATACATGGTGCATACACTCTGCCTTTTACACACAGATGGTCTACTTGTGTTTCTTACAATAATTAACAGACTTTTAAAGGGAATTGGAGATTGCACTCTCTGATTGATTTATTATTTACACTGGGAAACACACCCCTGATTAAATAACAAACTAAGTACAACTCCTAGTGAATCAGCACACCCCTTAAGCCTCTGGTGTTCTGATCAATAATTCAACACGACTTACAGTGTACACCAACTTGTGAACCAGATTTTAGGGCAGTTCATCCAATATTATATCCTGATAGACCACAAATATAAACATTGTGGTGCCAGTACAGAAAAAGTCAGTAAGATTCATCCTCTGGGAACAAAGAATGTCTCAACCAAATTTCATGAAAATCCATCCATTTTCATTTTCTTGAAAATCTGAGAATAGGCAAGGTCAATACGTAAGTGTCTCTGTACAAACCTTCATGGTAGTGTGCCAGTGTCTGGCTGTGGCTTCGCTAGAGCCATACCAAGAGCAAGGGTTTACCATACAGGGTTTCAAAACGACCAAGACGTTGACAGCAATGGTTGAATCTGTGGGTAACTTTCTTTAACATTACCCATCCATCGCTCTCTCTCTCTCTGTAGATTGATGTGAGCTACAACGTACCTGACCCAGTCTCCAAACCAGCCTTCCAGCTCAAAGTGGACCTGAAAGAACCTTTACAGGAGAGACAACTGCAGCACACCTCCTCCTCTTCGCGTCATCCTCCCCCACGCTCCCGGAGCCGTGCGGACAACCGCTCGGAGCTCAACCGGAAGCGGCGGGCACCCATCGATGATGACGACCCGGCAGCCCACCAGGACAAAATGGACTTTCAAATCTCCCTTGAAGTTTGTGCTCGGTAAGACACACAATCTGTGTACAAATAAGGAGTGGGTCTGCACAGCTCTGAGTCTCACACTGTTACCTTCACCCCGACTCTCTGCTTAGGTGGCTCCATTCGGGCTCATCCAACATGGCCGTCATAGAAGTTCCAATGATTTCCGGTTTCCGAGCAGATGTCGAAAGTCTAGAAAGGGTAGGTAAACACACAAGAAAATACTTTGTCAAAGGATTAGAGACTGTTCCTCATGGAATTTATCTGATACTCAGTTCAGACAAGAGAGAGAAAGAGCGAGCGGTTAAATGAATGAATGTGTGCAGCTATGATACATTTAAGAAAAGTATTGTGTTGGTCAGTGCTGATATTGTGGCGGTGGCTACAAACAAATGGACGTTTGGACACTGAGAAGCGTACAGAGGTGCATTTAAACTGTAGCGGGTCAGAGGACGTCAGCTGAGTAGGCGGTCCCTGCATATGTGGCTCAGAACACATTAGCTACATCTGTCCCAGACCAACTCCGAATGTGACTGAGTGAGCTGAACTCAGGACGCATTCAGGAGGCGTTCGAGAGCTGACCACTTATGATCGGTTCACCTGGGACGGATGTTAATACAGGAACTGAACAGGGTCTTTGAAACATAGTAGAACGTAAACAGGATGCCTCCTTAAACAAACACAAAGGTTATTCCTGTAAACCTGACATTCCTTTCAATGCTGTTCAAAGTTGTTGTTCAGAGCAGCTCCTGAAGACTTCCTGAAGAGTTCCTGTGAAGTGTGTTTTCTACTCGGCCAATGTGAAGCTGTGTCATGTGTCTCTGTGTGTGTCCATGTGTTCGTCACGGTCATGAGAGTGGTCATGAAGATGAAGGTCCTTTTTATGGTGGTTTTTCCAGGTATGATGAGAGGAGAGGACCAGCCAGCTCAGGCCCTGCGGAGTTACAATGTCTCTTAACACACTCACCATACTGGGGCCTCATGAGGCACAGACTCAGAGGAAACGTGTATAGTTTGCAAAGGACAGAGGAAATGGATGGATTTAATGTAGTTAACATGGAACTGAATAAAGGAGTAACACAGGATATGGAGGGTGAATTAAAATACGATGGATAATAATAGAAAAGGAGGATAAATTTCAGGTCTAGATCCAGGTCAGCTCCCCAGCCCCCCATCGCAAGCTTGTCCCTCATTACTGGACAGTTATGGGGCCTTGGTCTGCAGGCGTTCAACTCTACAAGAGACACCTCTCTGGCTACCTGGGGAGATGTTAAACACGTACATTCACGTACAAAAACCTGCACACACACACACACTGCTGTGAGTGTGTCAGTTGAGGCTGACCTGAGCTGCAGTGGCTAACAAGCTCAGTTTACACCCCTGCTAGCCTCCCTCGGTGTTTTACTGCTGCCTGCCCGGCTGCCACTTACATTCCTCAATTTATGGTGGCAAGCTTGGCCGCTACAGTCATGTCTAGTTGCCTTCATGGATGCTGCAGTCATGAATGATTAGCCCGATGACTGACTGGGAACTCCCACGGCTTCTTATCACCCAATATAATGAGCTTTGTTTAACGGCCCAGAGCACGTTGCAATTTTTTGTGGATAGATTGTTGATCTTGTGTGTGTGTGTGTGTGTGTGTGTGTGTGTGTGTGTGTGTGTGTGTGTGTGTGTGTGTGTGTGTGTGTGTGTGTGTGTGTGTGTGTGTGTGTGTGTGTGTGTGTGTGTGTGTGTGTGTGTGTGTGTGTGTCTCGGTGGCGCCAGCTCAGGCTGAGCACCTCATAAACCCCTGCTGTCTAAAGGCTGCCACCTTTAACAGAATGAAAAATCTCCCTGTAGGGGGAATTAACTCTGCCGGCTCTCTGTGCACACACTCAACATTTCCTCATTACTCAATGATATGCTCCTATTTATTAGAAATATCCATGCACGTTTTACCCAACTGTACTCTTTGGCACCATGTTCACCAAATACCAGAAGCTCACTGAGAATAAAACTCTGATCGGGCTCTCACTGAGGACAGTTATGACCCCTCGTTGATTTTGACTCATAGAAACCAAGTCCATGATTGGTGCTCTGGTCCATTTTCCACCCTCGCCTCGCCCCTCATGACACGGTAGAATGCATATGGTTTGAATTCAGGTTATGACTCATGGAGCACAATCAAATGTAGACCATATGGACTCTGACAGTGAGGTAAGGCCACGCTACTATATAGTGTTATGAATTATACGGCAGACAAAGGGACATCCACCAGTTAAAGGATCTCTGACAGCTGGGATCCAAGATGCTCTCCAGTGTGTTCAAGTGGTTTGTGAGACCAGTAGCACGAGTTAACCAGTCAACACTTTATATTTAATCCTGTGTGAACAGTGGACCCTGATTAGCATGAGGTGGAGCTGTCCAGTCCACCGTGGTGCTGATTCGTGTTCACGTCCATGTCCGTGGCCACTACAAACAGTAAGGTAGCAGTTTATTAGGTACACCCAGCTAAAACGAATGCAGTATAGTACAAAAGTCCTGCAGTGAGTCCTACCTTTATGAACGTTAAGATGTTTTTAGGAAGGTGTTGCTTCAATGCTTTGATCATTTCCGAGGCGGCCGTTTTTGTTGCTGCCGTGGCAAGAGCTCCTATTATTTTGTCTACCTCATTTATATAAAGGAGGGTTGGCTCAGCTGGTTTCTGACCCCTAGTTTTCAAAACGTATCATAAAAGAGTTGCGTGAGGGATCTCATGAATATTCCTCAAATATTTCCGGCCAAACAGATTCAGCAAGGAACTCGATAGCACACACATACTCATATTAATTTAAAATCCTCAACCTTTTGCAGATTTGCTTCGGTTCTTTTTCTGTGTTTTCCTACACACTTTACTTGTGTCTCCCTCTACAGCTGCTGATGGATAAGAGAGTGGGTCTGAAGAGATATGAGCTGAGTGGGAGGAAAGTGTTGTTCTACTTCGACGAGGTGAGTGGAATCCTCATTGTTGTGTCACACATGTCACTTAAGTGAAAGTACAAATTAATAGACAAAAGTAGAAGTACCCCATTTAACCTTCTACTTGAGCAAAAGTGCTATTAAATGAACTTTAAGTATTATAAGTAAAAGTACTTGCAGACTGAAACCTTTTCCTAATGTAAATGTGTAATGCGTCATGATGCTGAGTCTCTTCCAAATACATTTCACATGTTTAGTCATCAGTGATGCTGCTGGAGGAGGCGGGGTCTAGTGTTATCTGCTCATGCTGATTGGATCAGTTGAAATGTCCTACTCTTACTTTAAAACACTGTGAACCTTTGAAGAATGAAAATGTATTGTAGCAGAAAGCAAAGTACAGATACATAAAAAAGTAAATAAATACAGTTACAAAGTAATCCCACCACTGATCAGGGGGGTGCGCACATCATGCGGTACTGATGATGAATTAGTTGAAACGTTGCACACCAATGTTTTCACAATAACTGGAGACTATTTCAAGTGTGTGTGAAAGTTTATCAACGTCCATATTTGTCTCTATTTACATGTGTTGCTGTATGTTTTGTGAGTTTATTTTTCTTTTTGCCACCTGACCTTAGATCCCCAGCCAGTGTGTGACGTGTGTGGCCTTCCAAGCCGTCAGGGAATACATTGTGGGCAAGACAGCGCCTGTTCCGGTCAAGATCTATGACTACTACGAACCAGGTGTGCCTCTGATGAATATTTGAAGTGCCTCCCTTTAAAGAGTTACAGAGCAGGAAAAAAATCGAACCGGTCATGATTTACGAAGTGACTTAATTTTTTAATGGAAATTGGATTTTCTTTCACTGCGGTTATGACCTAGTTATGATGAGCGAGCGTCATCTTTGTTTTGTGTGTGCGGGTGTGTGAATGTGCTGGTGTGGGTCTCTGCTTGTTGTGCAGCCTTCGAGGCCACACGGTTCTACAACGTCAGCGAGAGCAGCCCGCTGGCTCGGGAGCTTTGTGACGGCCCGACCTGCAATGAGGTGGAGAGCTCAACCAATCACTGGATAGGTGAGAGTCATTCTACCACCCCTTCATGATACACAGGCACTGCGTTTCCTTCAGTCACTTCTATTTATTATTCCGTGCAGGTTTTGTGCAGGCAAACCAGTGCAACAATGTGTACGGCTGCCTGGAGGAGGAGCACTTTGAGCGCTGCACCTGCTACAGGGACTGCGGTTACGACGGCGAGCCGGTTTGTGGGTCGGACGGGCAGCTCTACCAGAACCAGTGTCAGATGGAGGTGTTTGCCTGTCGAAATGGGACACGCATCAAGCAGGTTCCACTGTCCCAGTGTCCTCACAGTAAGAGCTCGCTTATCGCACAACACCTGTCATCACCTGGAGTTCAGTCTTTCCATCATTCACTCATCATGCTGCTCTTTTGACCAAAGCCTCGGTTCCTGATATCTGAATGTCTCCCCGTGTTGCCATGCTAACACAGCTCGACTTAAATGGAAATAAATCTCTCAATCCATTTTCTCACAATGGCCTCACAGTTTGGTCCTGACGTCTTTTTGTTTACAGCACATTGACACCTAACCCTAACCCACCTTCTTCGGCGTCTTCTACGTGTATGGCTCCTATTTTTCACCCTGAAATAGTTGTGTTTTGTCTGTCGCCCGTTAGAACCGTCATCATCACGCCCACTAGATTTCTGTGAATCCTCAGGAGAATGAGCTCACTCTGACATTATCCTGACGAGGAGAAAACTCTGGAGATTGTCTGCGGCAACGGACGCACACAGTTGCGTTTGCACATGCAGCCCCTCCGGATAGTTCCAGGAGACTATAGAGTTCAGTGCATGTCAGGAAGCAGCTTATCTAACATGAAGGACATCAGCTGAATAAGTGAAGCGAGATGAGAGTCAGCTAACGTGGCTTGAATTTTGAAACAGCCACAATCTCAACGCTAATATTGTTTGTTTGGGCTCGGAAATAAGTCCAAATCTGTAACTATGGCAGTTTTCCTCAATAGCTATACACAAGTGTTCAATATATATCTGAAGTATTTCTTATGCACTTTCACAGTGACAAGGTTTGACACATAGTTGATCCACCACAGATTTGTAAAGTGTTTGTCATTTTCTGCTCATAAAGAGAAGAGTCTAAAAGGAGCAACAATCAGTCTGTCCTCCTGAAGAAATAACAATGTGACACATATCATGATAATTATCAAATATCGAGTGATATAAAAATATGTTTGTTTATGATATAACTTTTGGCCTCGTCCTCCAGCTTTAGGTTTTATCATCTCTTCCTGTGGTTATTCGTGGAGTAATTTAGCTGTATCTCACTGACACCATCTCCAAAACTTGTCTTTCCTTTATAAGAAACAAGTGTTTGTCTTATCCCTTGCGTATTTCATTGGATACACTTGTTCGACTTTGCTTTGCCATCAGCATCTCCGTGGAACCGTCCGTCGGGCATCACGCATGCATCTGGTCCACGTCCGTGTGTGCGTTCGCCCCTCCGCTCCTCTGTGTGTGGAAACAGCTGTTCAGGTGTTGAGCTGATTACTGGAAGCGTTTTCTCCCCGTCGCACCCCCCCCCCCCCCCCCCCCCCCGCCCCCCTCCGCCCCCTCTTCTGCTCCCCGCTGTATTACAGGGCTCCGTCCAAATGACAGAGTGCTTTTGTCCAGCCCTTTGAAATCCTTGTCACATTCCTTTCCGACGCGCAGCCCAACAACAAAGGAGCCTTCATGTTGTGGAGCGGATCGGGGGAAAAAGACACAGACAAAACTTTGGTGGTTAAAGAGCCGCGTTTGTGCCAAGTGGTTTGTGTTGCGTCGATCATCAAAGGAGCCGTGGTTTTGTTCGCTGCTCCCTGACCTTGTTTGTTTGTGTACAGTTGCGTGGGGGGGGGGGGGGGGGGGGACAACATTCAATGCCACCATATCCCCCCCCTTTTTGAATAGGAAAAAGAGATAATTTGTTTCCACACATGGCCCCCTCGGCCGCGGCTTGGCCCCTGCCATATTTGGAAAGTGTTTTTTTTAATGCAGGCTCCTTTTGAGACAGAGTGTACATCAGAGGTGCTGCTCAGTGGGGTGGATAATGCTTCTGGGCAGTATTTAGATTATGCAACACTGAGACTCTGTTTAATTCATAAGTACTTTTTTTCCTCGTATGTGCCGTGGCCACCACATAAGCGTGAAAAACCAAACGTGTGTGTGTGTTTGTCTTTCCAGTGGAGACCACGGTGGAGGACAAGCAACCAACAGCAAACCAGGAAACTGAGCTGCCCTCAGTGCCTGTACACACAGGTAACTTCATCTACCACTATACTAAACATAGCTTGAGATGAACCCCCAACTCCTACATACAGTACACTCCTCTATATCACCCCGGTCATGCTCTCTAACCTTCCCTCCATCTGCCTCCTGAGTTCAAGCAGCAGAGATGTTGTTTACTTCCTCACCTGACAGTTGTTGTCGATATGCTCACGTTGTCTAGAGCATGTTACATCTGCAGATTTAATCCGCTTCTGCATCCAAGATGTCTCAGTCTAAGTGGCCGTGTCAGCTAAATATAAATTAGAGTCAATATTTGGGGACACATTGCTTCCCAATGGTAGCATGTGCCAATAAATGCAATTAGTTTGCATGTCAAGGGCACATTATATTTTAAATATAGGACATTTGTGTGTTTACGTGTGTTTTTTTATCATGCAAAGAATGGGAGTTCAAAAGGGTAGCAGGAAAAAATAGTGAGATGAAAAGATGTGTGGGGTGTAAAAAAGACAAAATACAGACAGATCAAAAGGTGATTAGAGGAGAGAAATCGAGATGGAGATGGTTTGTGTGGCAGCACATTCCCCTGCTGCCACATCATGTCTCCAATCGGTGTGATAAATAGGTGGATAGGTTTCACGCTGCAGGCTCGATTGTTGCTGTGCCATGAGCTTAGATCTGCAGTCACTTCCAGGGAGGAAGGCGGCCAGAGAATTCCTGATAGGATGTTTGGCTGCGTGCGGAGGGAGGATGTAGCTGTGTTACATTTGGCAATGAAAACATAAAGAGGAGCTGCAGCCATTTACAAGCTGCAAGAGTGTGCATGCTGCACATACATGCTGCACACAGATGTGCATGGATTGCATGTGGTATTGTGGCAGGTATCAATGATATATCCCACTTTAGTGTGTGTGTGTGTGTCAGTGTATGTATGTATGTGTGTGTGTGAGAGTGATGTGGCGCAGCCTGCACGGACTTGTTTCCCAGCCTACAGCTCCCAGTAGCTCACAAAGCTGCTCTCAGGGAAAGGTCTCCATAGTAGAAAAACGCTTTACACTCACCACAGGAATTCTGTTATGTACTCACATGAACACACACACAAATATACCTAAACACACACATTTCTTTATGTTTATATATACGATAATATGAAGATTTGTTCACGAACATGTATGCACACAGCCTGACATGCTCACCTCCTGCATGATAACCACAGGGGAGATTAGGTTGAATAAGCACTGTAAAAACACTGTCATTGTAAACCATTAGAAAGTTGACGACATGCCCGCTAAGTGCACCGAGAGTGTAATAGGTGAAGGTGGGTTGTGCCAAGGAACTGACAGTTTCCACTGGAACAGCGGAGGAAGCTGTGGAATTAGCTTCCCTGTGCAGACTTGTCGTACGAGTGAGCTTGTACCAGAGGATACACTGAACTGGATACACAGTCTCACTGGCTTCGGGTTGAGCTTCCTGTCGTGTGCGTGTTTTCTACTCACGTAAAGTTTACACTTGGTGAATTAAAGGTTTCCATTTTCTTTTTGGAGTTTGCGTGTTAGAACTCAATTTAAAGTCTAACGGTCATCACAGTGTGTAAATAAGCTGAATGTGATTGTAGAAGAGTCATAATAGGTGCAAATCTAATAAAAGCATATAATGAAACCGTGCCCTCATCTAAATATAGTGACTTTAAAGTAGAACAGGATGGCGTTGCAAAATATTTTAAAGTAGAATTAGAAGGACCCCTACTGTCACTGATGGAGTATTGCTGCTGAAGAGCTCCAGGTCACGCAAAACACTTCAGAGCTTAAATCAAGTGGCCGTCAACGCGTATCAGATTTTGTTATCAACATTTCGATTGGCTTTATCTCTTGTTGTGTCTGTATCTGTCACTAACTGAAACCCATGTGTCCAGGTGAAGAGGAGCAGGGGTCCATGGCAGAGGTTTCCTACTACTCCTATGAATACGACCCCGATTCAGATCCTTTCCTTGCTGACGCGGAGGCGGGGGAGCATTTCTACCTTCCTGAAGGTGGGGAGGACGTAGAGCAGAAGGTGCTCGTCACAGCAGACACCCAGCTACCCACACTGGACACAAAAAACACCCCTGAACGATGGTATGTGCCGCTTCTTCTGTGTTGATGAAAACTAACAATGGGAAACATGTGTTAGTAATGCCTTTATTGGGGACTACTTTCATACATGGATGGATACACATTTGGTGCTCTATTGAGTCTCAAAATACACTGGAGCGCCCCATAATGAAGAAAGTTTTTTAAATACTTTTTAGATATAAAAAATAACACTTGAGATTTAGCGCATAGCCATTTACACTGGGAATACGTGTTCTCGTCACCGGGTTAGAATTTGACTTGTTTAAAATCACTAATTGATCAATTTTAAGAATTGAGAAGAGTGAGATTTTTATTACGACATTTTGCATTTCCAGAATTAAGGCAAAATATTGAGATAAAGTTAAACTAAAACAGATACTTTTTTTCATATCCATTATAAAGTTGTAATAAATTGAAAATTTCAAGATCAAAGTTGAATCTTTAAGAAAATATCAAACTATCAACATTAGCACATGTGGCTGCCTCAACAAAAATGCCTTGCGTAGATGAATTGATGAAATTGTATTTCAAAATCTGTTTCAGTAACAAGCTCATTAGTTTTGACAATATTAGCACACAAATACTTTGTGGTAATCAGGATTAGGTCTTGAAGGGATTGTGCCTAAACTGTCCGTTCAGGAGAACCCACACAAGTTTGGAAAGATGGAATCTCACACAGACTGATCCGTATTTGATGGTTATAATGTTTAACAAAGAACTGTTGGCTGCTGTTGGACAGTTAAATAACATTGTCACTCCGCAGGTCTCTTGTTCGGAGACAGATGTTGTAACTGTGTCTGAGACAATGTGATATTGAGAGTGTGTTTTTGTTTTCCTGTCGTCCACAGAAACCTTCAGAGAGCGAAACCATGCCTTCCTCCAAATTGTACATTATTTGTGAATATATGTTAGTGAATGGAAAGAGAAGACTTGGGACTCCTGAAAGGAAGAGATGGGGGGGGTCTGGAGAACGAGAGAGACTCTGTGAGCGAGTGTGTGTATGTTGGAGCGGATGCCTTCTTATATGTGTGTTTGTGTGCAATTGGATGTGACTGTGCGTGATTGTTATTAAGCTTGTGTCCTCCAGACTCCTGCTGTTCTTCCTCCAGACTCCTGTTCACCAATAGGCACCATAGCGTCTTTGTTATTCACTGTAATGCCTTTATAATCACTAGAAGAAATAATCAAGTATTTATGTTTGTAATTACACCTGACTTTAAGCAAAAATATTTTTGTTATATTTTCTATCTGTGGTATTTATTTGTAGCTAGATGTCATATCATTTGTATTTTTCTGCCATTGTCTGCCCACACAGTCGACTTTTTACCCTTGCGGTTCTTTCGGTTCAAACAAAAGATACAGTTTGTGTTATCAGATGCATTTTATTTCTTTGATAGCAAGCTTTAACCCAATAATTGACTTGTTTGATGAATATCTGGTGCTGGAAAAAGACATATGTTAACCATATGCTTTACGGAAACATAAGCTGAAATGTTTTTCATTCTTGCGATTTTTTTTAAAAACAGCACATTAGAGATTTACAGCAAACCTGAGGAGAGAGAGACGAGGGGCTGACTGACATGTAGCGAGGCCCCTGGCCGACTCCCACCGTGGACTTTACAGTTACAGGAGATGCGTGTGCACCAGGACGCGCCGGCTGACATGTCTCTGAAGCTATCGTATCATGACACGACCATCACCTACTCTCAAGTCGCCTTTCACCTTACCTGCCTTGAGATTTGATTGTACAGTTCATAAGCTATTGTGTTTTTTTTTTCTTTGTTAAATTTTGATTTTTGAAGCAATCAACTCAAAAAACAATCAAGAATGAAGTTTTAAATTTGTGTAAATTTACCAAATTTGATTAAATGTAGCCCCACCCCCCCCCCCCCCCCCACCCCCGAGATTCATATAAAAACTTTGTGCTTTTTAAAACAAACGAGAATAAAATTTGTATACAATCCAGGTCTTCGATTCTGTTGGATTTACACTGTGGTTAATAAGCAGACAAGACCTGATGGGTAATACGTGTTTCCTGCGTTTGAGTCTCTGTTTATTTTGCATGTCCTGATTCACTTTGTAAGTGGAGCAATGAAATACCTTTACCCTCTTATAACAGATACTATTTCTGTGGGTATTTAAAATGTCGGTACATTCGGTCATTTGAAGATGACATCACACAAAGCAGAAAATTGTCACATACAATTGAAAGGGTTAACTCGTACTGCCACTCCTGTACCCCTACAGAGTCATTTCTGCCGATGCAGCACACTCCATGCGAGTGTCCCTCCAGCAGAGCAGCTCCAGTGCAGTTGTTTATGAAGACTCCATTTCCTCTGAGGAGATCATCTCCAGAGCTTAAGTCTGGAGATGATTTCCTACCTGCAGTGAGCTGTGTTTCAGCCCTGCTGCTTCAGAAGGCCCTTTGCTTTGATAAGTGGCTCTCTGACCCCTGGCAAGCTGCTGTGTAAGAGACAGAAAGCATGCACATGTGTGTGTGTCAGTTTGTACATACTGTACACACGTCTAGGCTTCAGTGTGCACTCGAATTAGCGTGCTGCTAGCACCAGATTTGTGTTACCTAAGCAGCAGCAGCGGCAACAAGAGAGTTGGAGCCTGTAAAAGTTTAACGTTTGTTTTCTGCACGTCACTTGTCGACCCTCTTGGTTACCATGGCCTCCGGCGACCGGCTGCTCAGAGGCCTTCAAACCAGTCCTTCAAATCTCACCCCCAAATTATCACTGGGATTGGAGGAGATGAAAGAGGGAACTGCAACTGCATCTGGGTAATCAGTTTGACCTCGAGTTAAAGATGACAAACCAGAGGGTTGCTGGTCCAATTTCCAGCAGTGTATTCCAGCTGTATGTTGGCAATTTATGACCAGATCAATGGGGCCTGCTGAGTGAAGGTAGTAACTGCTCCAGGTGTGCTGCACTGCCTCTGACCCTGCATCTGTGTTGGGGCTTTATGATGTCCGGGGGGGAAGACCGTGTCAAGGTAGTGCTGTGCATGCTGGGAAATGAAGATGATCCCTTGTTGTTCTCTGTTTGAGATAAAAGTGATGAAACTCCACAAAACCTTTCCTCCCTGCCTCCATCCTGAGCCCACACAATGATCTCCCCATCCAGTCCAACTCGGGTTGTGACAACAAGCCAACAGTGCAGGGGACCTGTCTGCAGCAAAGTAACCGCAGGAGTCACCGTGGCAACTGCATGCACGGCTGAGGAGTGACACAGCGGCTCCACACTGCGATGAGCAGAAAGAGTGAAAAGAGAAAGGAGGGAGAGAGAGGGGGATCCTGGTTTCATGGTTTGCAGGGGAGCTAGCGTTACATGAGAGTGAATCGGAGTGATGACATTGTTCCTACACAACAGCTGAGTGCACCTATACATGTGCCTGTGTGGAGGAAGGGCCCCATTCACCTGTCAGGAGCCACTGTGGATGGAGCATTTGACAAAAGCAAAGAGGCAGAGGGATAAACCCTATCCAGGGCAGAGGCAGCGCCGCTGTTAACACTTTGTGTTTTATAGGTCTCAGGTTTCTTGATTGTTTCAGAGGAAATTAGAGATTGATTCTGGATCAGCCAGGGTTCTGGGTTTCAGTGTCAGTGGAGGCACGGGTGATGCTGGATCCTGGATAAGCTTCAATATGATAATTGAAGACAACCGAGGTGTTCATGGATCGAGGAGTTTCCTCCAGTGCTCCCCTGATGACTCTTTGACTTTCTGAGGATGAAACCGGCCTCAGGTCCAGCTGAGAGGAGGAGTTTTCCTGTGGTAAGGTACAAAAAACATTAGCTTCAGGTTTTTATTTTCTATAGTTTGATTTGTCTTGCTAAGGTCAACGTGTATGAATGTTTCTTTAGTTTTGCTGCTATTGAGGAATTCCTGAAGGATCCATCACTTCTACAAGGGTCAATGGAGAAGAAATATTCAGCTATTGCAGGAAGAGAAAAAGGTAACTTCAACAAAATAAAGTTTTACCAAAAGCTACTTTTCCTTTTGCACCCTGCCTGAACGTCATTACCTGAGTTGCAGCCGGTCACTTTTTGTCATGCGACATGTCATCATTCCAAAGGGCAACACTGTGGAGGGGATCTCTCAGAGAGCGGACCTGCCAGGACTCGCTCCTGTCTGGGAAAAATGCTCCAACTCGCCCTGCGTGTGCACATGCCTCTGAACACTTGTACGCTGATGTAATCCTAATTCTTTTCCCTGCAGCACCGACCTGCTCTGATCGGATCTGCTCGATTTTAGTCTGACCCTGTGTGCACAGCAGACAGAAATCAGATGCAGAGGTTTAATCACTAATAGCTGCAGGCCGATTGGCTGACAGACGAGAACAGAATGATAATGAAGCAACTCAGTTTTGCTTCTCACGTTGTTATAAATCGAAATGTTTTTAAGGTTGAGTGAGATACACTCATTTTGTGACTTTGTAGACATATTTATTACTCACCGACTCAGACCTCTGTTTTTCTGGCAACTGATGAAGGTGAAGAAATACTTCACTCTGGCACTGGAAGCTTCATACGTGACATGTGTGGAAAACTTATTGTTGCCACTCTGAATCCCTTTATGCAAATCTGTCATTTGAGCACTGCAGATGTAATTTGAGGCACCTGATGTTTAAATGAAATAGTAAAGGAGTGTGCAGAGAACCCACAGTTCACCTGTGTGTCCCCCGCGCCTCTGTGTTTAGGACCAGGTCCTGGTCGCTACAGGCTTCCTCCAACCATCGGATTTATTGGCCATGACTTCACCAAAGCAACCAGCCCTGCCTACTCTTTCCATGGCAAGATGAGCGACAACAGTGAGACACAGTTTATTTATTACTTTTAGATGTGGTTGAAACTTCATTATACATTTTTGTTACTGTCTTGGTCTGAATGAACTTTAGTGTCAAATCTGCTCATAACCAAGAGCTAATGTTTTCAGGATAATTACTCGGAATCACATAAACTAAGTCAGCGTGAGCTCCATGGTGGTGCAATTTCAGGCTATATCCACTAGAGGGAGACATCTCTTTATTCACCATGCAAGTCTAATTTGAAGTCATGCTTGATCAAATCAAACACAGGATGAGACATTATGTTGAGTTTATCAATCGATCTTTATTTGTATAGCCCATCTTCAAAAATGATAATTTGTCTCATAGGGCTTTAACAAGGTGTGACATCCTCTGCCCTGAACCCTAAACGAGAGTGAGGAAAAACTACTAGTTTATAATAAATGATTACATTCCCTGCAGTGTACTGTGCTGACTCTAGTCCGGGGCCTCGTTACCATGTTGATGCAAAAATCACCCGCTTTGGTAAAGATGGCACGCCCTCGTACTCCATGTTGGGCAGAACGAAAGAACAGAGTAAGTTTCTACCCCTGCATTGGAAAAATATATTTATCTTCAGTGCATATTTTCCTTAGAATATGTTTTAAAATGAATGTTTTGCCACAACCTTCTAACCAAACAGTCAACCGTTATCCAAATGCACTTGTTTGTGACACTTGTTGAGAATCAGCTGCTGAATCTTGAAATCTGATGCTCCTCAACCATATGGTTCTGACTTGACGGTTATTCGACTGTTCTCTCATCATCAGAGGAGCTCTTGAGAACACCAGGACCGGGGGCCTACAGTCCTGAGAAAGCCGCGCCATGCAACGTCCAGCGCAGACCACCGTCCTACACAATGGGCTCTCGCACACTCTACCGCAGCGTCGACTCAGTACCTGCTCCTAACAAGTATTGCCTCCCTCCACTCATGGGCCCTCAAGTCCCAAACAAGCCTGCCAGTGCAAGCTACACACTGTTGGGTACTTACAGCACAGGAGGACCATCTGTGGATTTAGCCAAGACGCCCGGGCCTTGCAGGTACAACAGCACGGACCCAGGTGTGTATTTACACCGACAGCCTGCGTATTCCATGCTGGGACGACACAGTTTACCCAGAGACGCCACCAAGAAGCCGGGTCCTGGAACTTACAACCCGGAGAAAGTGACTGTTCACAAGGCCCGGGCGCCGGCCTTCTCTCTGGGCATCAGACACTCAGAATTTGTCACCCCACTGGTTGTCCACATTTCTGACTGAACATCAATCACTTGGATGGAATGACAGAAACATCATTATGCAATGGAAGGAGAATATGCTTGAGCAACACATGTAAAGAAAGTACAATTTATTTTGTTCTTTCAGCAACAAAGTGTAATTTGAATCAATCCTGACTCACTGTCAAAATGTATAATACCTAGAAATTTAATATGTACATAACACAAACATAAAGAACAAACATTCAAACACCATGTGTTAAGCATAGGCTTAAGAAAAATAAAACCCTCTGTCTGTATGACCGCTCAGTAAATAGATCAAACTTAACAAAACGACTTCCAAAGACATTTAAAAACATAAAGAATGTACAGTTGACAGACAAACATTCTCCATATCATTAATCAACATTCACAGCAGAATCAAGATAGTTGCCTCTAATTACCTCTTAAAATTGAGGGACTGAGAAAGAAGAAAAAAAATACAACTACGGGTTTGCCGCACAATACATTTACAACAAATGTAGAGATGTACTCAGGAGCGGTGTACGGTCCAAAGACGATACTAATAAGCAGAGATGATGCAGGTAATTTACAGATGGTTCCCGATCAGTCCGTTGGGAGAAGCCTTCTGAAAAGAAGTATGTGGGGCTCTGGAGGGTGAAAGCAAAGGATCAGTGCATCAGTATCATCTGTGGTAAAGGTGGTTACACCATAAAGCAGGGGTCACTAACAGGCGGACCGCGTCCGTACCCAGAAGCCGTCCCGTACGGACCCGGACCTACAGCCAAAACAGAAGGTTATGATTTACAACCTGACACAGCGCTTCTATTTGTAACCGCCGCATCTTTTGTAGTCTTTACGGTAGTAGTTTAGCAGATGAGGAAACCCACAGACAAATTGCATGCGAGTTAAGCATTCCCACGTGATACTACTCAGCCAATCAAGTGCAACTCTACAGTGCAGACAGGTGAGAGAGTTAGAGAAAGAAAAAGAAAGATAGCGATACAGGTAGAGAAAACCAATAGAGAGATTCAGACGACTGAGCCGGAGAAAGAGAGAGAAACAGAGGAGCGAGACGGAAAAAGTGGAGAAACAGGAATGAGACGGAGAAAGGGCGAGAAACAAAGGAGTGAGATGGAGAAAGTGTAGAAACAGGAGTGAGACTGACAAAGGGATAGAAACAAAGGGGTGAGACGGAAAAACAGGAGTGGGACAGAGAAAGTGGAGAAACAGGAGTGAGACAGAAAAGTGGAGATACCGGAGTGAGACAGAGAAAGTGGAGAAACAGGAGTGAGACAGAGAAAGTGGAGAAACAGGAGTGAGACAGAGAAAGTGGAGAAACAGGAGTGAGACAGAGAAAGTGGAGAAACAGGAGTGAGACAGAGAAAGGGCGAGTAACAAAGGATTGAGACAGAGACAGTGAAGAAACAGGAGTGAGACAGAGAAAGTGGAGAAACAGGAGTGAGACAGAGAAAGGGCGAGTAACAAAGGATTGAGACAGAGACAGTGAAGAAACAGGAGTGAGATGGAGAAACTGACGAAAAAAAGTGGGGGAATGGGATATAAGAGGGGAAGAAAATGATTCTAAAACTGTTCAATTGTTAAGATGTGTTGAGATGTATTATCTGTAAAATTGGTTGAGACTTTCTTGTCAAGATGTGAAACAGAACAATTATAGCTTTTGCTTCCTTTATTTTATTTTTCTGAAGTTAAGCCCTTTATTTGAACATTATCCCATTTTATTTATTTTCTCTTATTTTGAAACAATTATCCCATTTTATTTATTTTCTCTTATTTTTAAATGCAGCCCTACTTTTATTTAGTTAATGACAGAACATTATACATATCTGCAATCATAGACACATATGTGTTCAGTTCTACGTTAAGTAAAAATAAATATTGTCAAAGAGTTTTTGAATCGTACTGAATTAATTTGATTTGACAGTCAGGTAGTGAGTACATGCAGATGTTGATACAACTACTAGGCTACTTAAATATATATCACACTAAATAGTTTGGCCTCAAGACATTTTCTCTACCTGGACCTCTTTAAATTGTAGTTGAATACCCCTGCCATAAAGTATATATGTTGCCAATGAGCTGTGGTCTGATCTTTGACACAGTCCAATGGCACATGCAAGCAGATATTAAAGCAACATTAGTTTAATTGTCCTTTGATATAAAATGGGAAGAACAGTGCCCGTTCTTGCTAAATGTAACTTTGGTGGGTGGGTACGATCTCCTGTGAGACGTGTGCAACTGACTAATAGTCGCAGCTTAAACTGCCAGAATATTTTGTATACTCACGTTTTTATAAAAAAGGTTACTGATCATTATAATCATTGGTCTTCTAATTCATCTTAGCGATCATTTTAATCATTCATCTCCTTAAAAAAATGTAGCTCAGGAAACACACAATTGATCTGACTATCACAGGCTGCTGCAGCTACACATTAACCTAAAGAAATTCCAGGGAAATTTGTGTCTAAAACTACTGGCATGAAGAATCCAGGTCCTCAAATAGCTCAGCTCAAGCCTTCCTCAGGTTTTCAATGACTCACAGAGACAAAGTCATTATTTGCAGTCTTCGTGTCATTATTTTTGGACATAGGTTTTCTCTTGACATGTCTTCCCTCCCATGAGCACCAGTGGTGTGATGGAAACCAGTAGCGCTCTGGCCACCTCTTTCTAATACATTAACTTTGTTTAAATATTTCTCAATAATTTGTACTTGTAACTAAGACTTTGGATCTTTTATGATTTATCTTACACTCTTCGTCTTGTACTGAGGGAAGGACCCCTGATCTCCTTCTATCTCTCTATCTATCTCTCTTCTCTCTTTCTCTCAGTGGCTTGTGAGTATTATGAACGTGTAGGGCTGTCCTCTGGGCTCCATGTGGGACTCACCTGGCTTGTGGATCATGTAGTGAATCCAGCCTTGGCTCTGCTGCACCCCCAGGCCCCTCCACTCGTCCTCGCTCATCAGGTGAGAGGAGGGCACCAGTTTCGACAGCTGCTTCGGGAGCACGACATGCCTGTGAGAGGAAGAGGAGCTACAGTATGAGGAAGGACCCATGGGGCTCAGAGAGTAGCTTTGAGAGGGAAAAAACCTCCCGTCCTTCGCAGGGGAACTAAATGCAACGTAAACACTCGTCAACTACATTTACAACATCAGCAAAGTAGCTTGTTTCCTCTCATTTTACCTGCGGCAGGTACGTAACGTTAGCATTACGACTTTACGACACAAGTATGCGATACGTGGAGCATATGGTGGTGTTCTTTAAATAGTTGTGACGAGACAATAACCATACACATTTATATCAAACTAAACACGCAGGGAGGGAGTTGCCAACGGGCGCTAACGTTGTGTTTAGCCACGGAGCTAACCTCGCCTCTCCGAAGTTAGCTAACTATCCGCTGGAGTCAAAACAACGGTCTTTTGAACACGCTAGCATCGTCGTTAGCCTCACCTGTACTCGAACTCCTCGTCGGTGTACTTGTCAGAGTAGTAGATCTGTTTCTTCGACATGTTGGGTGTGAAGTCAGCAGATGTGTTGTAGAAAGTCCGTCACTGCGTCTGGAGAACAGGAAACGAGCTTCTGTCATCTGCCGCTGTTTTCTGACCGGGATTCAAACCTCAACGGCTCCGCGCTCTGATTGGTCAACGCAGAAGACCGACCCTTTGAACACAGATCGTCTATTTAGCGAGCGATGTGCTTCTGAGGAGGAGGACACGAGGGGGAAATGATTTTTGAACAGTTCGTGCATTTGCTCTAAATAATTTAAAAAAATTTACATTTTAATAAAGAGTTGTATGCCACATGGGTTAAGTAGATAAAGTTTAAATAAGTTTCAGGTGTTAGGTAAAATATATCTGATGTATTTTGAAAAGGTTTTTACGGTGGCTGAGAGAGATCACTGCACTGCAAATTAAGAAAACACATGAAAGTTGAAAATAAGATATTTCATCATTATTATCATTCTCCTAGAGTTGCCACTACAAATTGAGGGAACAAATTGTTTCACCACCAAAGGCACTGGAAAAGGAACACTGTGCTGAGCTTTACTCGTCTTGAAGCTGTGCCTACCAAAACACTCTAGACGGCACCAAGTGAATACTTATTTCCAACTTTTGTGAACAAAACATCAAATACAACGAGACCCCTGGAATGCATTCACATTGACCGATCTATCATGACCAGAAAAACAAAAAAGCCTCAAGGGGCATTATGAAAAGCACAACAGTAAGCCCGCCATTTGGCATTTAGTGGCCATTTTGGCCATATTCCACATTTTTACTTGAGGTACTTGTACCAGGGCTTACATCAGATTAACTTCAAATGGAGATGAAAACAAAAACAATTAAACATTAAAATGACAATTTCTACAATTTCTGGGACTGCAAGCAGCACTGAAGGGGCCCGAGCACTTTGAAGAGTGGCGTGTGTTTTGGGCACTGCGGCAAGGATAAACGCTTCACTTCCTGCGTCAGTCACTTGATGTCGATCCTTGCCTGCTATTTGCTCATTAGATTAAATATGTTTGTTTTGAATCACTGCCCTATGATCTATGTTGTTTTATATAGATCTGTGTTCTACTGAGTCCAGCAAACAGATTGACCGACGGAACCAATCCATCCCAGTACAAACACAAGCATATACAAATAATTCTTAATTTTTTATAGTTTGGGGACATCACAGCTGTCTCTGAATTTAACAATCCTGCTGTTTGACATGTACCGTCATTCATGTCAATGAGGGCTCCTCCGTCTTCGCTGCTTCACTGTCCGTGTGTGTGTGTGTAGTGCTGTGTTCCAGACGACTCGTATGTCAGATATTCTGACCTGATATTGCCCAGTTCTGACTTCACGTCAAACGTAAACAAACATCTCTGACTATAAGCAGCTGATTAATTTGTCTCATGCTGAGAAAATTCAACTGTAGCCAGTGCAGCCTCCATTCGTACAGAAACAAAGTGGAGGGCGACGTCGTTAACTTTTTATTAGACTTTTATTCTCGGAAACACATTCGA
This sequence comes from Platichthys flesus, assembly GCF_949316205.1. Taxonomy (NCBI): domain Eukaryota; kingdom Metazoa; phylum Chordata; class Actinopteri; order Pleuronectiformes; family Pleuronectidae; genus Platichthys; species Platichthys flesus. The sequence goes on along the minus strand of NC_084953.1, from coordinate 14,938,187 downwards.
TACATAAAGAAGAACACACAATGTCATTGTATCTTACGAACCAAGAAACCATTGTTTTCAAACAATCAGTAGAAACAAGATGTATAAACACAAATATTTTGTGTTATTCAATGAGCTAGGGACATAAAAACTGTTTATAGTCTTTTTAAAACAGTGAACTATGAATATGTATAATATCAATATATGCTGATAAATCCTAATAAATCTTAGGTTTCAACTGAATCACTTTTCAACTTTATGAATCCTCACGTCTCGTACAATAGGACTGAATCCTAAATATTTACCACACTCAAATCAACTAAACGGTAAAGGTATTTATTAGTCCCACACACACGACATGCAAGGGGGAAATTTGTTTTCGGCTATGGACCCATCTGGTGAAGACAGTAGGACACAGAGAGCAGTGGGCAGACATGCACTACTTAAGGTGGGGTAGGCACTTTGACAGTGTGGAAGAGATCCAGGTATTGTCCGTCCAGGTATGTGGATTTTTGTTGTCACTTCGTAGATTCGACACATATGTGTATTTAGATTGGACCTATGTCTAAATCTTTTACCACACTCAGAGCAACTACACGGTTTCTCTCCTGTATGACTCCTCATATGTATATTTAGACTGCCTTTTTGGGTAAATCTTTTACCACACTCAGAGCAACTAAATGGTTTCTCTCCAGTATGAATCCTCATATGTATATTTAGATTGCCACTCATGCTAAATCTTTTACCACACTCAGAGCAACAAAACGGGTTCTCTCCTGTATGACTCCTCATATGCATATTTAGATTGCACCTTTGGCTAAATCTTTTACCACACTCAGAGCAACAAAATGGTTTCTCTTCTGTATGAACACGCAAATGTCTATTTAGATAGCACTTCCGTTTAAATCTTTTACCACACTCAGAGCAACTAAACGGTTTCTCTCCTGTATGACTCCTCTTATGTATTTTTAGACTGCCCTTTTCGGTTAATCTTTTACCACACTCAGAGCAACTAAACAAATTTTTTTCTGTCTTACATCCCATATCACTTGGATTGTTATCTATTGTATTTAAACCAGTCTGAGGTTCCCTGGTCTCCCTCCAATCATCCCCAATGTCTTCAGTCTTGTACTCAGTACCTTGTTTTAAATGTCCATCAGGACCTGAGTTCCTGGCTGGTTCTGGTCCTCCACAGTCCGCTCGGTTCTCCTTTGTCTCACTCGGATGAAGCTTTGACGATTTAAGTTTCTCTTCATCTTCTTCACTCTTCACAGTGACAGGAGTCAATGTGAACTTGATATCAGACTCCTCCAGTCCTTGAAGCTGCTGTCCATCCTGATTGGTCCACGGTTCCTCCTGTTCCTCTTTAATATGGGGGGGCTCTGGGTCCTCCTGGTCCACAAGGGGGCTCCACTGCTGCTGCCCAGGGGGAACCTCTTCTTTATTCACCATCAGTTGCTGGGCTTCTGCAGGACACACTGAAACAAGAATACACACGTTTATAATTTCAGAGTTTCCTGAAGTGTTTTGAAAAACTTGTGTTGTGTCGCTTAATGTCGACTTTTGAAAAATCATTCCAGGAAGTAGACATGTTGAGTTTGTTTACAGTTGGTGTTACAATACAACTCGTAAAAGAAGCAGCATAAAACAAAGGGTTTCTGGTAAATAAGTTTTTCATTTTGAGGCCAAATAAAACCAATGAGGTGTTGGCGTGTTAGTTTATCCTAAATAAGAGAAGAGCCGGCCTGGTCTAATTTGAGTATTTATTAAGAAGCAATGAAAGTTTAACAGGCATTCATGCAAAGCCTCCGCTAAATCAGTTAGCACGGGGTAGTCAATAATCGCGCTGAACAGAAGGCGTTTTGTAATAATTATAACAGTGGGTATGATGTGATTGAAGTTAAAATAATGGAGGGGTGTCACTGCAAATCAATTTGGTTCTCCCTTGTTGGTGCACAGGCATAGTCCGACGCCTCTTGGAAATGGAACCAGGAAGAGACAAGGAGCCGCTCCCAGTCAGGCTCCTACTCTGATAGTTGCTGGGCAACTCTCCCTACCGATGTTGTGTTTCATAAACTAGCCTTGAGTACAAAATATTGTGTTCCTGCTCTATCGGCTGTAACCACAAAATCATAACAATGTCACACTGTCTTTCCTCCAGAACTTATCAGACCTTTTATCAAGACAGGTGTGAGACTGACCAGTGTTGTGATGCACACACATTTTTTAGCTAATTTCAATATTAAACACTCAGAGAAGAAAAAGGTTATTATTAACAATTTGTGTGAAGGCCTTATATCTGGCCCAAACGGCTCCAGCCCCCGCCCTCCTTTCATTTGTTTAGAGTTCTGTTTCTCTAAACCTATTCACTCACAGACACCCAGAGATGCTAAGATGTTGCAATCTTTAAAATCCAACCATAGGTCACTAACAGAGGAGAACAGGGCGAGGGGAAGTTAGTTAATTGGCAAAGCTGCTTTCAGACGAGACCTGTGGGTAAAACTCAGAGAAATTTGTCCAGACTTTCTGTTTCAGACATAAGTACAGCCGCAGGTTTTCTGCACAGACTCGTTCACAACAGCATCAAGTCCTCCTCATTATTCAGGTGAGAGGCCGAGCATCCGGGTGCAGCAGAGAGAGACAGGGAGTAGCTCCGCTGGTCGAGCTGATGCTAGCTAACGGTTAGCATGTGAGCGATTCCTCTAGGGACTGACCTGCTTCGTGCAGCAAGACTTCGGGCTTCATCACGGCATCGAGGAGCCTCCTCTGGCGGCTGATCTTCCGCTCGGACTGCTCTACTGGGTCTTCGTACTATGCCACGGTTTCCTCAAGCCCCGCGAGGATCTTCTCGCTCGCCGCCGTGAGCCGCTCGGCGAGCATCCCTTTTAGCGCCGGGACTTGAGCCTTTCCTCCTCCTTTATCCAACAGCAGCATGACGTTTTCAGCGGCCGCGCTGATCCGCTCTTGAACCGACACCCGCAGCAGCTGCACGGCGGACATGTTCATCTTCTCTGCGCACATCGCGGCTCTGAGCAAATAAAGAGAGCCAGCGACACAAAACCAGAGACTCCGAGCTCCGATCCAGCAGCGGCCCCTGTTGGACTGGAGGACACGAAAGTACTAATACTAGAAATACTCTGCTACAAGTACTTGTTGAACAAGTACTAAGGTATAAGCAACAAAATAAACTTAACCAATGGTGGAAGAAGAATTCGGATCATTCACTGAGGTAAAAGTACCCGAAACAGTAAAGAAGTATTCCATTACAAGTAAATGTACTAAGACAGTGAAGTAGAAACACTCAATAATTAAATTAAACAGACACCGACAGTAAAACGTCAATTTCTAGGACTGAAAAGCAGCACTGAACGGGCCCGGGCACATGCATTTTGAAGCGTTGCATGCGTTTTACGCACTGCGCCAAGGATAAATGCTTCCCTCCTCCGTCAGCTGATGTTGATTCTTGCCTGCTAATTGTTCATTACGGTCAACACTATCACTTGCACATCACACTGTGAAAACTTTATGTAAATTGAAAACCAAACTTATTTCTTGTTGCCAGTAGGTGGCGCCATCGGTATTATTACATGCAGATTAATAGATCTGTTCAAGTAGGGGCCCTGATGTAGTGTGAGCAATTTTGTTTAAATTGGACAATGTTACAACAACTTCTTATATTTGATTTGTATAAATCATCAAACATCTTGAAATGTTTGAAGATTTATCTTGAATCAGTTAGTAGCATATTTGCAATAATCTGTCAATAATTCAGGATTTGGGGAATTTCCCCTTTATCTCATATGAAGGACAAAAACATGACTTGAGTATAAATAACTAAATACATGCACCAATAGAGAAATAAATACATTTAGAAATGAATAAATGTAGAAAAACAGAAACACCTTTTGTCTTCGCAAACTGTATGTTTTAATTCAATTAACAATACTTCATTGTATTTTACAATACAAAGAAAAAATATTTCAGAAATGATTAAAATTAACAATTGGGCGGTTACACATTTTCTATTCTTCAGGCACTGTGCTTCAGCATACTTAATTAAAAAATAGATAAGGTATATAAGTGACCTACTACCTCATTTGAGCATGTTTACAGCAATAAAGAAATAACAATGTGGGTTCAAAAGTAAATTGAAAGACCCATAGTGCATCAGATGATTAGATTTCCCCTGATACATTCAGCCATCAGCTCTTCAGCAGATGGAATGCCAATCAAACAGATTGAGGTGTTGGGGCGATGTGGAAGGTTCAAATCCCAGCAATGAGCGAGGTCGTTCTTTTCACTGTCATTAAAAAACATTCCTTCAAAAGACATGGTCACAGAATGGACCACATAGTTCAACTTCCTAACCTGAAGCTGAATTCCTCATGACCCCCCCAGCTTCCACAAGTGCTGCCAAACTCTGGTTCTAGCTCTTGATAGCTAGAATTTATCCCTGAATATAAAAATAAATCACTTTCTTGTTTAAATTGTACACATACTTGACTCAATAATTTCCTTTGTTGACCTTTCAACATTCGTGTGGTGACTTTATATACAGCCTATAGTTGTGACTCAGTTCTACACAGGGATCTTTTTCGACACTTTCTCTAAGCTTAACTAATAATACGTTTCTCAATCAATGATTTGTAAGTACAAACTCTCTTTTACATTTTAACCAGACACTTTAGTTGGGGGTTTGTATCCTGCAGCTAACTTGTTCTAAGTTGTAATCGCTGTAACAGCTGCTAATGAGTGGCAGTGTATTCACAGAGTGGGTTGTTCCACTTGTAAATGAAAAGCACCAAAGTCAGAGGGTAAATATGTTAACTCTTCACATACAGAAGAACACCGCTGTGTATCATCAAGTGCATTAAATCATAGTCTGAAAATTAAACCTAGAGCACCAAGTTATATTTATTTGAAATACTCCATTTAATTAGGTTTGAGTATATAGATTTCACATTTATTTTTGCAAGTGTTGACAGTGCAGTTATTTGTCAGGATAAAAAGGACATAGAGCACAGATGAAGGCCAGCTTCTCGTTCGTCTGTCAACATGTATCGATCACATCTGGTTTATCAGTAACTTCTTATACTGTGTGGAAAACAAACAGGCAGTCATTGGCTGTTTGGAGGAAGGTGGGGTGGCAGTGGAGGTGGTGTCACAGGGCTTCTGATGGTGGTTTGGTTTGGATGCTTCTGTTTTTTCCTGTTTCCTGACTAGTTAAATGAAATGGTATTTATATTCAACCACAGCAACAGTTGTTTTGTACTGTGATCGTAGGATTATTCACATAGTTTATCTCTGAAAAAAGCCATTGGACATTTACTGGGTTGGATCTAATTCACCACTTTTCTCTTCAGACTCAGACATATAGGTAAGCTTTGTTTCTCTGATCCATTCCTGAATTCTAGAGCACGATCAGTACATATTGTTTGGAAAGTTGTTCTTGAGTCACAACAGAAAACAAGACGATACTTTCCAGAATTATCAGCCTCCTGAACAAATTGTAATAACTTGCTTGATTGGATTTACACTATTGACAGAAACATAATGAGCCTTTCCTTGTCTGCGTGGGTGGAATTATTTAGTTAGTACATTCCCCCTCGTTTGTGCAACTAATGACACTGCCTCAGTTATTTCACAACCATTCTAGATGATGTTTGAAACCATGTTTATATTTCCTCTTCATTTAATAGCACTTGTCTCTTTTTAAATGTTTTCCTGAAATACCTCTGAATTCATCGTGGCTCATTCCTGATTCTTGTGTTATTTTTCAACACCTCATTCTCACTCTTACCCTGTGGCCGTGATCTGACCACCACAAAAAGAAAAGAAAAAAGAGTAAAATTGTGTGGTGTCAATCCCTGTTTAACCAAATGTGTGCTTCACACTCTGAGTCTTGCCCACTGAAGCATACCTTGCATTACCTTTGTGATGAGATGGGGAAATACAAGTGTGAGAGGGGTAGAAAAAGACATGAGGCAGGCTGCAAGTGAGGATCGTGCTGAGATGACCGATTGCTCTCCGGGGAAGGAGTATGGGAGAGAAGTTGGGAAGAGAATTCAGACAGATGGAGGAGGGTGGATTTTTTTCAGAGGTAGTCGCTCGTGAGGCTGTATTATTTCCTTTGTTAAGTTTTTGTGTATCACCAGGACAAATGGAATCACACTCGCATGACTCGACACGACTCTCATAAGAATCACTTAAAATAATTGGATTACATTTGTGCCTGTATTGATTCACTCTCAATTATTGTGTTAAGATTTCTATTTTGTATTTGCATATATCAGTGGGTACTGTGACAGTTTGTTTTTGTGCATGTTACACCTGAAGAGAAATAATCTTATTTGTACATTTATGCATTTATCATTTTATTAACCCAATCAGTAACCTTAAATATAACCTCATGATTTTTGCTGTCTTTTATTGGCTTGGTTTACAGGATTCAGGAGTGTGTGTGTGTGTGTGTGTGGGTGTGTGTATGTGTGTGTTTGTGAGAGAGAGAGAGAGAGATTGAGAGAGAGAGAGAGAGAGAGAGAGAGAGAGAGAGAGAGAGAGAGCGAGAGCAGGGTGGATCAGGCAGATGTGTTTTAGCTAATAGAGTCTGAGAGCAGCTGGGCAGGGCAGGGCTAATAGACCAAATGACATCATCTAGAGAGAGAGAGAGAGAGACACTGGGAGTAAAAGAGCGAGCGAGCCTGAGGCAGTGAAAGGAAGCAGGCCAGCACTGAGAGAGAGGACAGCGGCATGAGGAGAGTGGGACAGTCTGTGTGCGTGAACGGGAGAGGACCAGACGTTTGTTTGACTTTGACAGGAATATAGGCTTCTGTCCGGCAGATTTTTCCTTTCGTTTTCTCCCCCTCTTCTGTCACACCTTCCCCTCCTCCCCACCTCCCCTCTCCCCTCTCCCCCATTCATCCTCTTGACAGTTATCCCCCCCCTCTCAGCTCCTGCTCCAGGCGGCTCCTCCGGGCATGCTCCTTAAGCCAAAGTATGACCGCTTTCGCAACGAGTCTGTGACCTCCTCTGACGACCTGATGCAGAGCCTAGCCATGAGCGGCAAAGTCGTGGCCACGCCGGTAGTCCGCTCCTCCGCCCAGAGCCTTCCTCTGCCTCCCCTGCCTACTCTGGATTCCAGCGCCAGGACCTCCTCTGCTGGGGCTACAGCCCTGGCTGACTCCCCTTGCCTTGATGGGGAGCAGGAGGCCACCACAACCTTCTGTATGCTCATCCCGAAGATGCCCCAGTGGAAGTTCTCCAACTCTCTGCTCAGTCGGAGCCCATCCAACTCCAGCTCCAGCTCCAGCTCTAGCAAGGACTCGGGCAAGGCGGCAGCAGCTCCTTCCCAGGCCTCCAGCTCCCCTTCCTCAACTTCACACAGGCACAGTGGTGTGACCTCGGCCACTGGCCCAGTGGCAAGTCTTGCGGCAGTGCTTAACTCCTGTGACCCTGTGTGTATCACCCCCTGTTCCTTACAGGCCATTCGGGGCCAGAGAGCAGTCACGGCAGCAAGCTCTGCCAGTCCAGGGGGTCAAGGATTCGGGGCTACAGAGGCCATGGCAAGCCCGGGTGTTTCAGGCAACTCCAGGTCAGGAATGAACCGCAGGACGAGGGTGGAAGGGATGTGGCCTGGGGGAGAAGACTTCCACCAGAAGGGCGGCTTCATCCACAAACCCTCCCAGGGCTGGTTGCACCCTGACAAGAAGATTGCAGGACCAGGAGCTTCTTACATTGTCAGGGTGAGTGACCATCTTGTAACTGCATGCAGCATATGCATTGTAAGTCAAACATCCTATAAATGTGTGTGTCTTTTTGCTTCAGAAGAAAGAAGGAGAAAAACTTTTCTTTTTGCAGAACAACTGCCTTTCCACAGCAAGCAGCAAATGCTACAATATTGATAACCACAGCTACTGGTCCCTCTATCTGGGTTAGGAAACAAAAGGACACTACAGTGCCAGACAGTTTCTTATGCAGCTCATGTGGCGAGGGCTAGGGAATACATAATTTAATCCAGATAGATGGCTTGGTGTGGCTAGAAAGGGGACTGCGTCAGGACGGCGCACAGGCATCAGGGTGGACAAAGATAAGGTGTGAAATTATGTGCGGACGGATTGTTATTCTGCTGCAGTTCTCTGAAGCTTGTCTGCAGCATACACAGCACTGTGTATACAGTGCATGTAACCTGTGTGTGATAGTACACTGCCGCTGCTGTGGGAGTGGTGCTCTTTGTGCGGTTCTAGGATTGTTTACATCGTGTTCGCAGTGAGGCCATGAGAGTAAAGTGTGATCCACAACCCTCTCCATCGTGAATCTCATTCATTAAATATCATTATAATAAGTGTGAATGATGTTTTTAAATATTACACTTTTTTTACACAAACTCTTTCTAGTAAATACGATTAGGCTCCAGGGAGAAATAGAAGGTTAGTGAGTTGATTAGATGAAATCAAATAGATCACTCTGCGTGGTCTTTATCTGGGTGTGCTTGTGATTTGTGTTTACAAAGGGTTACCATCCCGAGCAGACTGCTTGACGTCAATATCAATGATCTCCCCTCAGCGATCCCCCGGCTCCCGTTCATCTCCCGCCCCTCTTGGCACTGCTCTTCTACCCTCTGCCCCCCAAACTAATGACATGCTCTCTATTAGCACAGTCTGGGGCCCAAGCATGCTTTCTAATGGCATTATACAGGCACCATTCATTCCTACATTCAATTAGATTTAATCACAGTGATTTGCATCATGTGATGTGGAAGGGGACGGTTGGATCAGTATGGGAGGGGTCCTGTGATAAGTACAGACGAGTCCTCAATTCCCTTACAGGGCTTTCCTATGAGTACTGCCATCGGACGCTGGTTAATTATGAGACTTTTAACTGTTTATTTCTTTCTTCTCTGAACGTGCACTGCAATAAATGTAGATGACCCATGTGAGCTGACGTTGGCAACGCACTGTGAATACAGACGGCGGCTAAAGCAGAGGAATATGTGCAACTCAGCTGCAAATCCATGCAGGGAGGAGTAGTCGCTGCATGTATTAGTGTCAAAGTGACACTAGGTTTCTGCTGTGCTGTGCCATTTTTAATCAGCTCTCTCTCCCTCCCTCCCTCTGTTTCACCTCTCTCACTCACTCCTGCACACCACCACACACGTCCGTCCACAGCCACCCCTCTGCTGGGATGATGCTCAGCATAAGTTTCCTCCTCCCGAACACTTTCTGTGTCCTTGTGGTCGAGTCAGGCTGCGTGTCTGGTCTGCGTCTGCCATCTCTGACACAGCAGCAACCATCACACATAGAGGTCCGGCTGCCAAAGCCGTTATCATTTAGAGAGCTATGTTATAACCAGACTGCTGTCATCTTATTCTGTGCACTCGCAATCTGGTGCATAACATTTCCCTCATCAAATTATATATATCTGTAATATGATTTTTGGATTTTTGCTCTATCTCTCATAACATGAATTGCAAAAAGATGAACTAAAGTTTAAAAAAAAGAGCTGTCTGTCTGCTCTCTGTCAGCTCTTTATTGTTACACACCCTACATGCTTCCCGGTCTGGACCTCATTGTATTCAGTACATGGTCTGGACCTGCATTAGTTTAAAAATAAGATAATAAAATAATGAAATTTACATTTTCTTCATTGACAAACTTGAAAAATGAACTGACTTATTTCAAAGCCACAGAGAGAGAGAGAAAGAAAGAATCAATGACTGAGAGAATGAGAGAAAGAAAGGAAGCGTTATATTTCTGAGGAATGCCTCTTGAGCCCCTTTCACACTGGACAAAAAACCCACTTACTCCCACTAACATCTGGCTTCAGTCCTCAGTGTGAAGGGAGACAATCAGCTTTCTTTCCCAAGTGAAATAACTGCAGCCATTGGATTTCTGTTGCAGCTCAGATCAGTATTAATGTAAAGATTACATTTTCAGCCTGTTTCCAAGCTTTGGCATCTTCATCGCTCACAGTGAACTAAACAAACCTATCACCTGCCCACCGTGTAGCCGATAAACCATCAATACTAGCTATACACAGCCCAGCACAGCCATGCCAATGATGCTAGCAAAGCGAAGCCCTATGCATGACTGAGAGTGTGCTCTGCTCACTGATCTCACTCTTGCTGCCCCAACAGCTTAAGTCTTAAAACACACATTTACCGACCTCAGCACCGACCCACACATGAGATGCCACAGATGTGTGCCTGACAGCTACCAGCTCCCTGTCAGTCAGAACCAGTTGGCCCAAACAGAAAGGCAGACAGTGTTAAAGCAGTCTCTTGTATTTTTAAGCAGGTTTACCTATAATTAAAATCCTGCATATATGTCTTCAGTTCGGTGTAAACCTGGTTATTGGAAGTTCTGTTGCCCTGTAGTCTCTGGAATAGTTGGAAAAGATAAAAGTGCAGATGCAGTGATAGAAGGAGGGATGCATTGCATCCGCAGATGAGTGAGTGACAATGGAGGCATTGGTTGAGAGAGAGGGAAGGAAAAAAAGGAGACAATTTTCCTGATGGAAACACCCCCGCCTCCCCCGTCCCCCCTCCCATGTCCAAATCTGGTTAGAAAGCTCATTAGGCTCTCAGCTCAAAGGTCTCTCTCTCTCTGTCGCTCTCTCTCCTTTCGTGTGTGTGTTTGTGTGTGAGACTGCGGTGTGGTCTGCCTGCTGTTGGTTGTACTCAGGACAGTAGTAACCCTGGACTACACACTGAATATGGCATCGATTGAGCCTCTACAACTGTAGTGGACAGGACGTCAGTTATGTAGCATCAAGGTAGTTTGACAAAGACTTTACAAATCACAAAAGGTGTTTATTAAAATAAAACTGTTGATAGATAGATATGAGCCCAGTGTAAGTTGTTTTACAATTAGTGATAAAATGTATTGGATAAATAATGTGGTTTCTGGGGGATTGATTTAGTTAGGGTCTATTTTATCCATGTATTGGCTTATTTAACTCACACATTGCACACAACACTGTAACTCTCATGTAGTTTGACAGGTTATTTTGTTATCAATACCATAAATGTCAGATTGTATTTTGCTGTATAGATAAACAATTTTAGTTTAATGAGGCACATATTTACTACATGTTTTCATTGAAACCTGCAGAGATGTACAGAACATGGCAACATGCAGTGATTGAACACAGGACACAAACACGCTCACCCTCAGCAGCCTCCAGAGGACGAAAGAAGCTGCAGTTTTTCCAGGATTTGAAGCTCTTAGTGCTGACAATCTAGTTAAGGTCCCATTAGCACCTCAACCTGACGACCATTAGGAGGCCGCTCACTACGATCATACACGTTAATGACCCACATGTGGATTTGAGCCAATTATAGTGTTTAGTTGGAAATAGCCTTGTTTGCAATAGAATTTTTTCGCAAACATTATTATATAATTTAACATAGTAGGGTCAACACAGTGTTTGATGTGTATTGTTGTGTGTAGTTCATTATTTCCAAGGTGAGGAAGCTGACAATATCAATAACGTTCTATGAGTTTGTGTTCAGTTTTCAGTTTAACCTCCATCTTGGAGATAGTCATGCTTTTATTTTTGTTATAAAACATTTTATCTGTGTAAACATGGAAGTAGACTCACAGTATTTCACATGCTGTTCTTATGGATTTTTAAGTTCTACAAAAATCTGTCGGCCATATTTAAACTTGTTTTCTTGTCTGTTACTGTTTGCAGTACATGGGCTGTATGGAAGTGTTGAAGTCAATGCGCTCCCTGGACTTCAACACGAGAACTCAGGTGACGAGGTAAGCTGCCGGTAGCTGTCTCTGCTGCTGGCGATTAGTCAGAAGAAACTGATAATATCAAATTGCCATCAGTGGCGTGTCAGTGCCGGGCTGATACATGACTTATTTTCATTTTCTGATCATTGACGTGTCAGTATAACTTCAGGAAAACACTCTAAACCTTTTTCAACTGACAGCAGCAAAAATCAGATTTTTCTTTTACCAAACCTTTATCGACTAGTTGCAGTAGAAATGTGATGCTGATGCAAGTATTAAAATGTTTTCCTCAAATCTAAAGTGACTAGATTCTGCCTGATGGCAGCAACATGGTATCTCAGACGTTAGTATTGTTCACAGTGTGAGTTTAGTGGTGCCCAAGGTTATATGTCCACGTACAAACCTACACCTCAGGTTCTTGGTTTGTTATTGTTATCAAACCGGGGTTCATCTCAATCCTCACCCACATGGGAGAAGTGCACACTCCCGCTCTCCCTCTCCGTCTCTCATCCTCTCTCTCTCTCCTCCGCAATCGATCGGTAGTAACCGGAGCCCATAGCTTAAGTGCAAGAGGAGGGAGGGGGTGAACAGCAGAGATGGAGTGATGAAAAGAGGGAGAGAGGGGAGAGGGATCCATTATTTATGATGCTCGCTAATGACAGTGGAAAGCTGCAGTGGTGCCCCTGAACGCACCCTACTGGATAATGTCTGTGGCTGTAGCTTCTTGAGGAGGAGGAGGGCTGCGTTCAAAACACAACATCTGCAAAGGGAGGAAACACACTGAGCCTCAGGAGTGTGTTTGTGCAATGGTGATGAATCAGTTTTGATGGAGCCCTTAGTCTAATTTCCACTGGTCACAAAAAAGAACTAACATTTGGCTTTTGTCTGCAATGGGAATGGAACAATCGGCATTCACTTCTGGTTTAAATTGATTCTGGTGTGTGCACAGGTTTGATAGTAATACACAGGTGAACACACTACTTATGTTAGAAAGAGACATTTGTTTCTGAATCAGTGGTGGATCTTGGATTTTAAGAAAACCGGGGGCCAAAACGGTGTCACAGTTCATTCAGAGGGACCCTGAGATCCGCCCCTGCTGGGACCATTCTGCGGCTCATCTGTCATACAAGGCCAAAATTCAGGAATTATCCCCTAAAAATGGTTGATTCTGTGTACTTTATAAAGTGTGGCTGTATTTGATTCAAAGTCAGAGCCTGTATTTCTATAGAAAGGGGCCTTTTTTTTGTTTCATTAATATACATGTATATACAGTCCGAGAAAACGGCAACAATTCATTCAGTGGTCGTCAGAATTACAAAAACGCACTTCAGCTCCTGGATTCTAAAAGAGTGCATTTTACAAACAGTACTCATGTCTCATGTCACAGTGTTAAACAGCAACAGCAGTGATATTGAAGCCCAGCAGTTTATTGCAGGGAAATTATTGAGGCAGCAAACCAAAAAAACAACAACAACCCATCTCTCCTCCTCCTCCTCCTCCTCCTCCTCCTCCTCCTCCTCCTCCTCCTCCTCCCTGTCCCTCTGCCCTCTCATCAGCATGAGTCATTCGAAACATCGGGCTGTTTGTCCAAAATCCCTGAGAAGACCTTTTACCCGAGATGGGGGCCCGTGTTGCTGCTTTTTAAATATTTACGAGCCACTTGATAGGGGGAGCTGGGTTCTTCGAATGCTGTCCCTGCCGTCCCCTGGCAGAGAGAGAGAGTGAGAGAGAGTAAGAGAGAGAGAGAGAGAGAGAGAGAGAGAGAGAGAGAGAGAGAGAGAGAGAGAGAGAGAGAGAGAGAGAGAGAGAGAGAGATCTAGCTCTCCAGCCTAAAATCCACATTAAGCCTCTCTCACCGCTATCGTCCTCACAGGGAAGAAGAGCTTTAAACGCCCATTAAGCGGACGTTCCCAGGAGCTACAGCAGCTTTGACACAACATTGTGACAAACCTGCAGAGATAATTGCTCTGTGGAAAGTAAACGTGAATATTGATGCCCTAAAGAAGCAGTAGAAAATAATTTTCATCTAATTATGTCTCTAATCTAACTTGAATTTAAACATGAGGTAGATAAACAATCACCCTTAATAAATGTCGTGGTGTTTTTGTAAGATCTGTGCTTTGGTGCGTTGTTAACAGGCCCTGCTGGAACCTACTCTTGAGCTTTGAACTGTGACGGGTCTGTGGCCTCTGACTTTAGCCCGAGGCATGAAACACTAAGCTTCTGTTCATGTTTAACCTGAAAAATTTGTCCATCATTATGATGCAGCTAAATTGTCTGTAGCCCCCGAGCTAAGCAGTTTTCATCTCGTAATCAACCCAGCAACCGTTTTATTCATTTGCCCTTAATTAAACCAGGAAGGTCTCATTTGGATGCAACATTACCTCTGTCGGGGTCCTGGTTAAGAGTGTATGTGGCTGCATAGTCGCCATAAATCCACATGATTCGGAGATCATAAATATGTCCTTGCACCCAGAATCTCCCCACTTTATTCTCACCTTTGACCTGTTTTCATTTCCCTAATCAGGGAAGCCATCAACAGGCTCTGTGAGGCTGTGCCAGGAGGAAAGACGCAGTGGAAGAGGAAGGTGAATAGGAAACTCTAATGTGCATGTTTGAAAATAATTCTCTCACACTGAAATGGCTTTAACCTTGTCGGAGAATTATAGGTGTAGAATTGACCATCTTTTATTGTACAGCTTTCTATACTAATATATAAACAACAAATAGAGGATGACGTTTTCTGAAATAACCACAGTTTAATATATGTTTTGTCTCTCATGCAGGCCGTGAACAAAGCTCTGCAGTCCGTTATGGGAAAGAGTAACCTGCGATTTGCTGGCATGACCATCGCAGTCAATATTTCCACAGACGGCCTCGGTCTGCTCATCCCTACCACACGACAGGTTAGACGATGCTTCATTATGATATATCTGTCTCCTTCAGCTACTCCGGCTTCCTCTTGCAGTCCAGAGACATGCAGATTGGGGTTTAGGTTAATTGGAGACTCTAAATGGTCTGTAGGTTTGAATGTGAGTGTGAATGGTTGTTTGTCTCTATTGGCCCTGTGATACGCTGGTGACCAGACCCGTCTTTCACCCATTTTCGGCTGGGATTGGCTTCAGCCTCCCCACGACCCTCAAAGGAGAACTGGTAGAGATGATGAATGGATGGATTAAAGGGATAAATTGTCCACCTATACTTTTATTAAATGTTAAAACGAAAGCTCATATGATTACAAATCCTCCGTCACCGTAATCAAATAAAAATACAACGAATGTGTGAACATATTATTTTAGCATTTAATTTATTCCTTCAGTTCTTCGATTCAAATAATTATATGGGTCAATTGAGTAAATTCAATGCTAAATAACCAAAGTTTAGTTTTTATTTAAGATTTGATGGTATCTGTTTAACCTGAGAACAAAATCCAATGGAAGTCACTGAATTCTTCTTCACATGGAAAATGTTAAGTGTAGTTTAGTTTGTTCATTTTAGTGTCATCGAAAATTAAGATATACTGTTACATTCCATGAAAGGAGGAAGAGGAAAAATCTCACATCAAATGCCCCTTTTATATAAAAACAATTATATTAATCTATTATATATTAATCAATAGCTGTCATCATCACATAATGTTTAGGATTATGTATGTCAGTCGTGTATGTGATGTTTAAGTTGTTTACATTAGTTCAAATTGTGTAATGGTCAAACCCTTACCCTTTACTTAGATTTCGATTTTGGCCCCTCATGTCTGTTTGTCGTTTCGTGTTGCTGTTTATCACTGTTAGAAAATACAAACCTCCTCCTCTGTCTCTCTCTTCCAGGTGATAGCACATCATCCCATGCAGTCCATCTCCTTTGCCTCAGGGGGAGACACAGTGAGTGCAGCATTTCTCTCCCAGCCCTCTCTTTCCCTGTTGTTGTTGCTGCTGGAACGGACATTTGTGGCAGACATCTGGCTGGACTGCATTTTGCTAGTTTCCAATCTCATGACCCGGGAGTCAATGGCGGCCATAATGTAGTTACATACATCTAATTTATGTGGTCTAATTGAATTTTTCCTCCTGTCTGTTGCAGGATACGCCTGATTATGTAGCGTACGTGGCCAAAGACCCAGTGAATCAGAGAGGTATGCCCTTTTTCATTAGGAAACTAAATCATTCCCCTACGAAGTTTCCCTGGATGAAAAGGTCGACCTCACCATGACACTTTTGCATTTCTTGCTTCATATCAGCCCCATTAGCATAAAAGGTTTGGGGAAATAATGTACATAATAGGATTAATATTAGCTGATACACTTTTTTTCTGTCTCCCTCAGCGTGTCATATCCTGGAGTGCTCCGATGGTTTAGCCCAGGGTGTCATCAGCACCATCGGCCAGGCCTTCGAGCTGCAGTTCAAACAATACCTTCACAGTCCTCCCAAAACCATGGCGCCGATAGAGAGGTACCACACACTCCTGCCAAAATCATGACGTCTATGTGAAGATAAAAACAAGCCCAGGACATCTGTGGAGCGGTGTCACAATATTAAATTAGTCTGTACATCTGCAGGAACAACAAGAACCCAGGTGCTAAGAGATCACTGGGTATACCTTCCTTACACAGCAAATTATGATAGAATACAAATATATTATACAAATTATAAAATATCAATCAGAAGGAGACATTAAAGTTAAAAGGTCTCTATTTAACGAGAACTTTTCTAGTCTAGTTTTAGTAGTTTATATTATAAATATCCATACAGACTTCAATAGAGAGATATCATTATAGACAAGAAGGGATCAGAGAGAACAGACTTCCACCAGGCCTGATTGGCTACTTTATCACTTGATATGGCTTAGAAATTAAATCTTCATTGATAAAGTTGAAATTATAGTTCAACAACTAGAAACTAACGTAGAAATCAAGAGTGAGTATCAGTATAAACCAGTGAAAATAAATATTTACAGTGAAGCTTAATGCAGATATTTTAAAACTTATTTTGCTACCTGACAGTAACTGAATAAAGATCATATGGCTAAGAATGCTTCACAAAATCTGGATTAATGTCCACATCCACAAAACATTTCACATGTTTGTAGATGTTAGTTCTCTGTGCCGAATCTTGTCCTAATGTTAAAAATAGGTGAAATAACAATTCCTGAATCCACACCCTCAATCAAATCCGCTCCAAAGGTTGACAGGTTCTTCCTTGGTTCGTACCCCACCCGTCTATCAAGCTCAGATGCTCAGATGACTGTGTTTTGCATAATCCAAACAGACTCAACACAACCTCTTGGTGGAGCTAGATGTTATTTCAGGAAAAATCGACACAGGAGGAAGTTAAGATTCTGGACTTTTGCTTCGTGACATAATCAGTCATACATAGTTTGACAGTATGAATATGAAATGTTTCCTAAAGAGCTTAGTTGCAGTTTCCCTCTGTAAGAACCTGATGTACTGTACAAATCTCAGGTTTCTTGTTGTTTCATTGCAGAGAGACTTTTTTGCAATCTTTTTTTCTTCATAACTGAGGGAAATGACTTGGAAGTTGCAGCCACCATAAGAGCTTGTTGAATTCTGCAAATATTTGATCTCCTATATATCTCAATATGATACATGAGTCCATTCTCTATGAAAAGAAACAGAGGTAATGCTGTCCCACAATTCCTTGCAGCAGCAACACGCGACTCACCTTTGTAAATACAAAAAGAACAAAGCTCCTTCTTTATGCTTGTGACATGATCCAAAACTTATGGAAGCTCCAGGATGTTGTTCTCCTCTCTTCTGCTTTCCAGTGATCTATATAAATATCTGACTGATTTATATTAAGTATCACTTTCGGATACAGAGATGACATCTGATCTGACACGATCCATCCGAGAACCCAGCTCTCCTGATCGTTGTTTTTAATACTAATAACTTGTTATAGGAGTAGTTGTGTGGATTATTCATCATATTTTCTTTTATCAAGAAATGTAGCTCCTGTAACTCATACTACATCTATGTTCTTCCTTCAGATCTGTCAGGCCAGAGGAGCCAATGTGGGGAGAGGACGAGGACTTCTCTGAGCACAATTACTACAACAGCATCCCAGGGAAGGAGCCTCCTGTTGGGGGTGTGGTGGATTCCAGGCTCAGGCCCAGTGGGTCTCTGCTGGGTCACATCCACACGCAGCCCCAGAGCAAGAACGCACAGGTGAGTGCATCTGGAGACAATGTTATACTGGGTCAGCTTCTGGATCCTGGCAACCTGGCCTCCGTGCTTCTGTAAAAACCATAACAAAAATGACAACATTAGCAGCTCAGTAGTAATCACAAGTTTTTTGTTAAAGAAGATGTCACTCAGTTGATTATCAATTAAAACATATATACATATATTGCTGTACTTGGACTAGAGTCAAAAAGTAAAAAGCACAGTCATCTCACAGCAGGAGGCTTAGGATCCTGGATGTGTATTTGTGTGGCTTTTCTCCAGATTCTCCAGCTCCCGCCCTGATTTCAGACATTTTAAATTGTCCATAGGAGCAAGAGTGTCTCTGTATGTCAGTCCTGCAACACGCTGGCGACCGGGGTCTACCCCCCACCTCTCATTCAACATCAGCAGGGATTGCTTCCAGCCTCCCTTTGACCCTCACTTATGTACATAGGTCACATAGGCATTTGAATAGTTTGCTCCACCACTGCAGTAAACTGTATCTAAATCTGAGGTTGTAACATCACAACATGTCAACCTCTTCTTTATCAGGTACTGAATAACTCTCCATTAACAGAGAATGAAGCCAGACTCAAACTAAACTCCTATATATCCCTTATAAACTGGTGACTAATGTATTCAATCCTCATTGTTAAGGAATTAGACAAACAACGGGAGCATGAAAATATTCTCCATCGCGTCCTGATGTGCCTGCCACATTATTGCTAAAGACAGATTAGACTAGGAGAAGAGCCTCAGCTCCTCTGTTGTTTACCAGGTGAGAAGAAACACTGCTGTCTCTCTGGCTCTCCTTGAAAACACGGTGACACACTTTAGCTAATGTTACAAACAGAGTGCCTCTAAACATTATTATGTGGGGACGAGAGAGGAGAGTTGTCCATTCAGTTACTGAGACGGTAATGTGTTTATCATGTGTTCCTCTGGTGTGTGATGTGTGTCTGCAGATGGGTTCCCCAGCGAGGAGGGAGCAGACGTCTTACCCTCCTGGTCAGCTCTGTTATGAGCTTCACTGGGACACTGAAACCAGCAGCAGTTCAGGTGAGACCCCCTGTGGCAGTAAGCAGCTATGACAGCCGGGAGACACTTAATCACTTGTTTTATTATAGAGAGGGATTGTTTGTTTAAAATGCCAGCAAACTGCTCTATAGTTTGAATTGCCCTCTGGGACAGAAAAAGTTGTTTTGAATTTGAATTTGAATATTTTGGTTCCAATGTTCCATCTTCCCTTAGGACCCTAATCTTTGGGTTTGGGTGTTTTTTCATGGGCCTGTCGGATGCTATTGTTATTGAGTTGCCTGCCCCTCAGCTCTCATGCTCCTGATTTTTAACATGACATTTGCATACACTCTGGTACATACAAAAGAGCAGTGTTTGGTCTCTTTACAGAATCACTTGATTGAATCTTTATGATTTTTAATCAGAACGGCCTTTCAGATTAGAGGCTGTAATGTCATGCAAAGGCTGGAGCTTTTGAATGAAAATCAAAAGGACCTTGAGTGGAGCCAAGTGTCATTTCAAACAATTGGATTTTTATTCAGGTTAGCGAGTTCAAAGATCTTAATAATAAATGTACAAATCAATAGTCCAGTAACCAGAGAAGGGAAGTTGATATTGAATATGGTTCAGACCGCCAAATCTGTTTTACATTTTGACACAGAAACTATTCTTTTTTTCTGGCATTATGATAATCAAGACATAATAAACATCCAGTCAACACTGCAACTGCTTTCATCATCATCTCACACACACACGCACGCACGTCTTACATGTCCCTGAAGACAGAAACCTTTTGTCTATTTCAG
This sequence comes from Platichthys flesus, assembly GCF_949316205.1. Classification (NCBI taxonomy): domain Eukaryota; kingdom Metazoa; phylum Chordata; class Actinopteri; order Pleuronectiformes; family Pleuronectidae; genus Platichthys; species Platichthys flesus. The sequence continues at coordinate 14,918,469 of NC_084953.1, read as the reverse complement.
GCCTGACATCAGATGGTTACCTGTGTGCTGACGGCCAACCACCTGGCAGCAGAGACTATGAGGAGCATCAGTATGTAAACACCCAGAGTCTGGAAAACCTGGAGTCACTGGCACAGGGACATAAAGCGGGGAGGGTACCCGAAAGTCCCAAGAAAGATCTCTTTGACATGAGTAAGTCCTGAGATTTTGTGTGACATATTCTGACACATATAGTGAGGATAGTCTCACTTTGTTATAAGAAGAATACATTTGTGTTTAAAATATTTTTATTTCTGAATTGTTGTTGCTGTAGGGCCCTTTGAGGACGCCCTGAAGCTCCATGAGGCCAGTGGCGGAGCTGCTGGCTCCAGTATGTCCACCACAGTCGGAGGGGGAGGAGGCGTACGGATCCTGGAGGACCAGTGGCCCAGCCCTCCACGCCGCCGAGCGCCTGTGGCCCCAAATGAGGATCAGCTCCGCAGGGAGACCTGGTACCACAGCCGGATGAGCCGACGGGACGCGGAGAAAATCCTGGTCAGGGACGGAGATTTCCTCATCCGGGAGAGCACGACCAACCCGGGACAGTATGTGCTCACAGGCATGCACTGTGGCCTGCCCAAACACCTACTGCTAGTGGACCCTGAGGGAGTGGTGAGTCTGATAAGGGATGCACCTGTCAAAACTATGTCAAAATAATTCATATGGAGCCAGGGAAGGAAAAATAGACTAAAATCAAGCTGTTCAATCAAACACTGATCATTGATCATAGGGACATTTTTAGTTTTAGTCATGTATGATGACACCCCCCCCCCCCCCAATAATAAGGGATTATTTAGTTCTCTGCAGAAGCAGATTCGATTCCGAATAAAGGAGGATACAGGATGTGCACATCCTGTGTCCTCCTTGCAGAAAAGTTCCGACCCAGCAACTTTTCTGCATGTCTTCCTCGCTCTCTCACCCTATCACACTCGAACTCCGTCCTATCAATAAAGGTCAAAGTGCCCAAAAATATATAATTAAATGGGAGGGTATTATAAAACGTTTCATGCAGTTTGTAGTCGTCATGATTATTTACACCCCTGCTATCTCTCGCTTTTCATTGCACAGGTCCGAACCAAAGACATGTTATTTGAGAGCATAAGTCACCTTATCTCGTACCATCTGAAGAACGAGGTGCCTATTGTCGCAGCAGAAAGTGAGCTCCACCTTAAACAGGTGGTCAGGAGGAAACAGTGAGCCACCTGCCTCTCATGGGACGGTAAGAACATTTATGATGATATGATGATGATGATGATGATGATGATGATGATGATGATGATGATGATGATGATGATGAAAAATGAAATATAAAAAAATGTATATAAAATTAAATATAATTTTTTTTAATTAAAATTAAACATCACAACATGATGGGGTTCTGCACATCCTGCGCAGAAGCCCCATGCGCACATCCTGCGCAGAGGCGGACAGTGCAGGAATTGCGGCGCTTTTTTTTTTTATGACATTTTTTTCCTGTTTTCATATTTGATTAATTTAAATTTACATAGTGTAATATATTCAGCAATTTATAGGAGGAATCCTGCCAATTTTAAGAGTTCAGTTTATTGCCAGCTAGAAGATGGGAAGCATGGGATTGGTACCCAGGTCTCTCTTATTGGAGAGCGAACGCCTTACCGACTAGGCCACACAGCCTGTTGACTGCCATGAGGAATTAAGCACAATAATACTATTGACAAATTATCACTAAAACTTCAGAGAAAATATTTTCTATTTTACTACATTTATTTGACAGCCTTACTTAAAAGTTACTTTGATATTTTTAGCTTTTAGATACTGGATGATTTAATATACTTTAAAAACCTATTGTTAGAGAATAACCCAGTACTTTTCCAACCTTGCCTTCAGGCGCCTTACAAGAATCACAGTCTGCTGTGATGTCCTGAGGCTGCCCCCTGCTGGCTGCTGGGTTCCTCTGCTGCTCTAGCTTGGTTTGTGCAGCTTGTGATTAACCAAAGTTGTCCATAAAAGAAAATCTTTAATATCCTTCAAGGGCAATTTGATGTACAACCAGCAATCATCAATTGATGACAGAGAGAGTAATTTTTATTCTTAAATATTGATGAATGAAGAAAAAATTGGGCTCCAGCAGAAGGGCACTTTTCTCATCCAGGGCAAAAGGGCTAGTGCTTGAGCACCACTAGGGGTCTATCTGTGCACGTGCCTGATCTGATGTATAACTGATGGACTTCTGACATGTTCACAGACAACTTGTACACCTCAGTCACAGCAATATCATATATTTAAAGTTATTGAACATGAACCTCTAACAGAGTAAAACTAAACCTAACAGTACATTTCAATATAATCAGGGATCCAGAAAATGGCCAACTTTTTTCAATATTATATATATATTTATTTATAAACTTAAACATATTAATAAATATCTGATAAAAATTCATATGATTTTATATTGCCATTCTATATTGCAAGGAGATCTGTGTGTATTAAATTTAAATTTTAAGTTTTGTTGTCATGATAATCAATAAAAATTTGTAAATTTGCTCATTAATTATTTGTATTGAATGGGAGCATACAATCCTTCATGAATCATCTTATATATTGTAACTGACATGTTAAACACATGCTGTGTGATGATTAAATCTCCATCACGTAACTATACTTGTGTTGACTTTAAATCTGTACCTCTCTCTCATTCTTATTCCAGAGTTGGATTATCGTGTGCCCATGCAAAACAATTACTGGAAAAAAACTTTTAAATGGAAACCTTTTATCCCTGATGGATATTCATCTGGAGGCTTTCACCTTCTGTCTTTCCATGAACAACAAGGAGAGAGCGGCGTCTCCTCGTACTTCCTCCACATGTTTGCCGACCAGGATCAACCAACCAATCCCTCGTCTGTTGTAGACTCCTCAGCATGCAGCTATTAAGCTATTAAACCCATCACTGTCCACAGTTTGACTTGACCTGCAGCTCAGTAACTGTCGACCAATGTGATGCTGTTCAGAGTGGACCTTCAGGAAATCACACAAGGATTTGATGCACAGTGAAGCGAAGTCCTACAATGCCTGAAATCCAACCATTCAGCCACAGAACAAAACTGTTGCGTCAAAGATTTGATCGCCAGAACAAAACTGTCACTGGTTTTGAGGATGTCAGGTTGTGTATCCAGTGTGTTTTCAGTATTTTAAGAGACAATTTATGAAAAGTTTGTTTCATTGGACGGTGAAGAGTTGTTTTGTTTCTTTGTGCAGGACCTGACGCTGAGATGGCACAATGGAAATACTGTTCTTGTTGGATGTATGAAAGAGCCACATGTCCTCCTGTTATTGTGTTTCCTCATAATCCAAACGCCATTTCCTTAATTTACTTTTTCAATCCTGCAGTCGTAGTGTATCTGGTAGACAGAGGTGGACATAAAACTCATTCACCATGGATATGAGATGTTTGTGTTGTGTGTATGTAAGGGCTGCTCATAATTTGTTAAAGACATATTGTATGTATTGTATAGTCCTGTGGAAACTCTTGTTCAGTTCTCCGTCCTGGGCTGGAAACACAGTCTGTGCATACAAACCTCAGTATAGCCACGCCTGTATTTCCTCTCACCCCTCCCACGTCAGTGCCTTAATAACTACTGAGACAGGCATTTGTGTCTTGAGTGTACATAATGTGCACATCCTGTATGCTCCTAATGCAGAGGACTAGTTGTCTTGCCATGCCAGTGAATGACTGAACAAACATCAGGATGATTAAGCTCTTATACATGTGAACTGTAACCTAAGCTGCTCTTGTTTTGGATGAATAATGTTTAATACTGTTGTCTAATTGTGCTCATGTTTGTCGTTTTTAAGTGTATCGCCTGGTTCAATCTTTTTGTTTTCTTCGACACAGATAGAACTGGAAATGAAATCCTTTATTTGTCGCGGCTGAGGGAAATACATCACCGTATTCCTTATCCCTTTCTACCAATCTAATACTTCATATGTCATATATCTTTTTTTCTTGCATTCCTCTCTGTGTCTAATGCAACCTACTGTATCTCTGCTCTTCTTACTTACGGCCTCATGTATGCACAGTGAGATGAGGTGAGCTGAAACGCCTTCTGGTGAAGTCCAAATGATCAGTGTAACTCTGTCAGATGTTTCCCTTTTTGTGTTCTCAGGAATTTCATGGATTGTTTTTCCCCTCCTTTGATTCATTTTAATGGCTTTTTGTCGATACAATTAATCAGAGTTGATTAAAGATGAATCAAAGAAATCACAATGGCATCCTGTCATGTGTGGGTCTGCATATCTGCTGACAGCTGCACAGTGACTTCAGCAGTCGCGCACTCGTCCTACAGCCAAATCAAATATCTCCATCACCCAGAAATAGATGTGAGACTATGTCTAGGCTGCTGCTTCAACAGTGTGTGTGTTCACGAAGAACAGGATCAACAAGCGAGCCATTTGTTTTTCTGTTTTATTATAACAATGTCATATAAAATCAGTCATATTGCCTTTCAATCAGTAAACATGATTCTACTATATCACCACTGCTGCAAACCCCTGACATGTTATAAACTCCACAGGTCTGTTTGTCACTGCTTGGTTTTCAGTCGGTTCTCTGTTGATTAGGTTACTGTATTGTACGCATGCAGCTGTCTGATCACGGATTAGTTGTATTTGGCTTTCTAGAGGAGATCTCTATAACAATAGTCCCACAGATTGCTGTCCGTTATCCTGAGCTGTGGAGCAACTGGATTGTGTAGAGAGACGTTGGTCCAAGGATCAGTTTCCCTGTTGCGTCATCCTCAGGATTTGGCGTAGCATGCCCTGCACTTCTTCATCCATTCGACCCTGTTGGGCAGCAGAGAATAATGCAAAGTTGCTGCAGATTAATCCTTGATGCATATGCACAGGCAGAGTGCCCTCTATAGGACAGACCCACCAGCAGCACCCAGGTTACCTACACAAACAAAACCTCTGATCCAACACCAGACGCACCAGGTACAGACATCAGACACAGACTGCTGCCTATAACAACATTACTGCCCAATATCTTTACAAGATAGGCTTGAAAGGTTAAAGCACAAATCATGAACGGCTCTGAATGAAACTGTAATCTCATCACAATGAACCTAACATGTAATTAGAATGGCACTCAATAGATACTGTACCTTTGCCAAAGCCCAACTGTCTGGATCTGCACCAAATTTCCGACACTCATAAATATTAGTCCCCTAAACATGTCTATTTTTTTCCTAAGAAATCAAGAAAACGCCCTATTTCACAATGTTAATGAGAGTGGGAAATAATTACTGGATCTGCACTTATCATTTTATTAATTCTTCCCTTACTGATACCAAAACTTCCAAAGTTTTGTGGTAATCTGTCCCCTAGTTTTGTGAAATCTTACTTAAAAACAAACCAACAAACTAGAATAGTTCTAATTTGACTATATACATCTGTCAAGGCCACATAATCTTAAATTCAATCAAGTTGAATCAATTCTCATAGTTTACAGTTCTTTAAATGTTGTAGATTTCTTTCTCAGCAATGAATTCATCTCTGGGAAAACGGCGAAGAGAACTCCTGGATCTGCACTAAAATTCAATGGGTTCTTCCCTGACCCGAAAAACATCTTTCCACCGAGTTACATGGAAATCCATTCAGTGATTTTGTGAAAACCTTGCTTACAAACAAACCAACAAAGACTCACACAGACGGCAGAAAAACACACCCTCCTTGGTGGAGGTAATAATTAATGTGTACACTGAAACTGTCTGAGCCCTGCACCTCCTCTGTAATTTCATCCTCTCTGTCTGGTAAACAGAGATGTTGAACTGTAGCTGCCCACTTTCTATTGTTTGCATTAAAAACTGGAGAGAATTCAGCCGTCAGTGCCGTTCACAGTCCAGACTATAAGTGGTTGTCCAGCCAGTCGCACATAAAAGAATGTAATAGATCCAATGTTACACAGCAACCTCCCCCCCTCTCCATAAAACTCAGGAAAACGCTGAATTTGAGCTCTGGCATGTATGTGTGCATTCAACTGACCTGTGCAGCTGCCAGTAAATGTGAGCGGTACACAGTCACCACCTGTTTGTGCTTTCTCTCCCAGTCCTGCAAACAAAGGTCACAGCAAATGTTACTGCATTGCCATTTTACATATTTGTAGATTCTATAAATGGTGATGTAGAAAACAAATCGTGATGCAGTCTTGTGTCAGGTGTCCCCTCACCTGGAGCTGCTGGGTGAGAGTAGAGATTCTGTTCTGCAGTGCCACTTGCTGCCCGGGGTTACCGAGATGGGTGGATGAAGAGTAGGACGTGATGCCCAGAGGAGGTGAAAGAGCTCCCAAGGCCTCCTTCAGCCGGAACACCTCCTTGGACAGCTCTGTTATCTGCACGGAGACAGACACAGCAAGTCAGCTGATAGTTTCCTCAACAGCAGAGGTTTGAACAGCCACCCTCCCTCTCACCTTGCGGTCCTTCTCCTTCACCAGGCCCTGGGATTCCTGGACGTTGTTGTGGAGCTCCTGGATGTGGCTGGACTGCGCCTGTAGCTCGGCGAGCCGCTGCTGCACCGTGGCCAGCTGGGACTCTGCCACCTGCCGCTCACTCTTGTTAAAGAGAGCCTCTCTCTGCACCTGGAACACCTAAACCAGTAAAACCACCAACGGCATCATGTCACTTTAAAAACGCTGATTGGTTATCTGTCCAGTTCAGATGCTTTTCTGGTGATATACAATCTCCCATTCATTCACAATTAGCGCTCATGCTCCATTCACCGGGGGAGGTACCCTATACTATGCAACCACACCCCTTTTTAACCTTGATGACATCACAGGGGGTACGAGCGCCAATGACCTTTCATTTATATCACCTTCTTCTGTGCATGGCTACAAATGACCATTCTTGAATTGATATATCCCCTGATTAAACTGAGGACTTACAGATACATTCACATTGGCAAAAAATACACACGTGCAGAAAAAACGTCTTCATCATAAATATCATTTGATACTTTCTGAGTCAAATCTATTCCTGCAACCATTTTTCTAAATGTTTTGCTCACGGGTATTTCCCATGATTACAGTCTCTTTCATCTTCCTACAACCACTCTGCAGTGAACCATTAAATCTACACACCAACCATAAATGGGTTTCTGTTCGAGGCAAGTTTGATTTGACATGCTAAGGTGGGTGAGTGAGTACGTGCGTGGGTAGGTTGCCAAACAGCCTGTTTTTGTAATAAAGTGACCTCTATTTTTAGCAGGACCCAGTTTATGAGCAACATAAAAGAAATCCTGCTCAGTAGGCCCCTGATCGGCCTCTCTGTGTGTTTACAAACCTGAGCTGGAAAAGCAGGTACTCGGTTTGCAAAGGGAGAGTATTTATAAATGCCCCTGCACATGTGACCTGGTCATCAGGATCCTATAGTGAACATACTTCAGTGCATCACCAAGCACATATAGAGAGGGATCAGTGAGACAGACGATGGCACTGAATAGAGAAAGTAATACACTTATGAATAATGTAGAGGCAGGAAAGAGGCCTTCACGGAACATGGCTCACTTTGTGGCAGACACAAACACATCTAATGTGGCTTCAGACGGCATCAGTAAGGATTTAGAAGAAGCCAGAAACAATAACACACATGCAAGCATGCACACACACACACACACACACACACACCTCGGTGCACGTCTTCTCATGTTTGCGGGTGAGGTCGTTGAAACGAGCCGTGATGGCGTTGATATCAACCTGCAAAGAGAGCCGCAGGCTCTCGTGGTCCTCCTTGGAGATGAGGCCCTGCTCTGAGGCCTTCTGGGACTTCAGGTCTCTCAGCTCCATCTCTTTCTCAGTCAGGGTGTCCCGTGCTGCTGCTGCACTGCTCTCGCTGGCCTGCAGGGAGCGCTGGAGTTCTGCCTGTGAGGCAAGAGGAAGCAATTTACAGACCGAAGCACATGTTTCTGTCTAGTGACAATTTGAAAGATTGTGATCAAAGGCTTTTACATTTAGCTATATACATGCCTTTTCACATTTCTGTATATGCTGTGTATGTACCACAATAAGAGTATGTGACTTACTTTTACTTTTTACCCCACTTTTGCCGTTTTCTAATCCCTAATTTATTTTAAAAACAATAATTTAAAATGGAACCTTCGTGAATATTTGTATTGTCTATACTTTTATCGTGCAATTTCCAAATGGTAAATAACTTAGGTTTGATCTATATACTGTAACTCAGGGTTGGAGTTTAGCTCCTCAAGAGTGTGTTTTAAGATCGGATACAGAAGTGAATATAAAATATCCTGGATACAAATGCCACGATCTTGTGTATTTGGAGTCAAGCCCCAATACACAAGATCAACAAATTACAATTGAGTCAAAAAACGAATTAGAACCAAACTTAATGCAGACACAAACACCTGGCAATAAATCGCTTTGAGAAGAACTACTTAAAATAGAAATCACAAACCATCTTTGATCTTAACTGTTCTGGGGACCCCTCCTAGCAGATGCAGAAGCAGTAGCCCACTGAAAAATGGCCTCAAATCAATTAGAGCCAAGACTCTATCCAGCCTTTCTAATCTATGTCTGTCCTCCTGCCCCTCTCATTTAAACATTCTGCCTGAGTTGCTTAATTTAATTATTCTTGTCCTCTCCTGTCCTTGCTGACCTTGATTTTCTCATGCTCCTCTTTGGATATGGCGTCCTGCATGGGCTGCAGCTTGGCCTCCAGTGCGGCAACCCGCTCCTCAGCTTTGCAACGGAGGTTCTTCTCCTCCTGGAGCTCCTGCAGCGTATCTGCCAGCTGTTCCGACACTTCGGAGAGCGCCTCCTTGTGCTTTGACAGAGGCACAGCATCCTGCATCTGCAAGGCGTCCAGTGCCCTGCTCTCTCGCTCGGCGCACAGACAATCCAGAGCCTGGGCTGCTTCCTGTCGTGCCACATCCAGCTCCTCTGTCACTGCTGCCAAGGTTCGTCTTGAGGGCTCTAATGGGAGATGGTCATGAAAATAGACAAAAAAGTCCCAAACTTACATCTCAATATTATACATAAACTTTTTTGAAATGGTACTACACACCTAATATGACTGAGCGGTCCGAGCTCTCCGAATGTTCCTCCTCATCTTCCTCCTCATCATCACCACCACGTGGAGGAGGCCTGAGTCTCTCCAGATCCAGCAGGGCATCGTTGAGCCGTCTGGCCACTGCTGCCCTCTCCCTGGCCAGCTGCTCACACTGGAGCCCCAGATTCACTTGCACCTCCTCCAGCTCAGAGCGTGGCACACACTTCCGCAGCTCCCCCTCTAGCTCTCCCAAACGCTCCTGCAGACGACGGACCTTATCTCCATCTGTCCCTGCTCCTCCCTCTTTGCCTGATACGCTGCCCTCTGCCAGGGCTGCCTCCAACTCAGCCACTTTGTCACGTAGGCCCTTCACCGTTTCCGTTTCTTTCCTTTCTCCGTCTTTCGCCACTTCTTCTTTCATAGACTCTTTCTTGGCCAGAGCAGCCTGAAGTTTTTCAACTTTCTCCGTCAGCTGTTTGATTGTGTTGCTGTCCTGGCCACTCTGACCCCCCTCCAGGCCCCGTGTCTTGGCAAGCTCCTCCTCTAGCTCCGTCACCCTCGCTCTAAGCTGCTGCGCCTCTTTGCTCGGACCCTCCCCTGTAGCCCCAGACCCGCCTTCAGTGCCAGCACCTGCCATGGCAATATCCCCCTGACCACACTCCACAGAGAGCACCCCGAGAAGCATCTGCTCCTTCAGCTCTTCCAGCTCAGACTGGGAGGAGGCCAACTGCTCCTCCAACACACTCAGCTTCTCCTTCAAAGCCTCTGTACTCTTTGCGGTTGCACCTCCTTCCTGAGACTTACCACTGCAGAAGAAGATAAGTATTATTTATCTCAAGTAATCTAAAAGTGAGTGATAAAATGACTAATTAAGGAACATTTCTAGCATCATACTAGTCGACATTGTTTACTTCAATCAGTTTAAAGCAACACAATGCAACTTTTTTTACTGTGAAATAGCAGCTTCAAAATGACTTTGATGTTACACTGTCAAACAATATGGAGAATGGTGCCACTTCCATTCCCACTCCTCACCCTAAACATGTGCTCTTGCTCTATGTAACTAAAGTGAGCAGGTAAGAGCTCCTGTGAGAAGCGTGGAGGTAATGCTGAACAGTGGATCAGTTCAAAAGACTAAGAGGTCATTCAAAATCGAGTGTTTATATTCGATATTCAGTTCGGAATCTTGAAATATCAAAGTTGGTGTATTTGTTGCAGCCACAGTCGTCTGGTTCAGGAAGCCGGGGATCATTAGTGTTGAGGAATTTTTTACCATCCTCACACATTACTGTATATGCCACTATATACTATGTATATTACACATCATATCTGTATAGGAGTATAGTGCCTGTCTAATTCCACAGATACTCCCTTCTCTCTCTAAGCATAACCAAAGCTCAGGTTATAGATAACGGGCCAATACAGTGTTGTGTCTATGTCGAGGGACGTTCGGATCTAGCTCAGATGCTCTAGTCTAGACAAAGGGGAAACAAATAATAATTTTGCGTATTTTATCAGTGGCAAGACTTAAGGACACAAGGTGATACATACTTTAGGCTCAACTATCCAATAGGATGCGTACACCTACATCTAACATGGAGGGTGACATGAATTCTAGCCATTCATGGATGTGCTGTTATAATACAAAATAATGAATCACCACGTGTGGCTGCAGAGGGCGCTGTTGCTCAGTAAAAGTTACATAGTGTTGCTTTTATCTTGATGTGCCAAATGTTCCAAAAGGCCATGCTAATGAACAGTGCAACTCAGATATATTCAATTTACAATTATAAAAAAGAAATAACCAAATGTTTTATTAGAAAAGTAAAACATCGGACATTTTCCTCAAAAAACATTACATATTATTGATTAATTTTCTGGGTGAGATATTTCACGTCACTCAATTATATTGTTTCTACTTATTAATTATTCTACCAATCATTTCAGCAATACATAATACAAACTTGATTATTGAAGTGTCATAATGTACATATATAATGATACATATGTATTTCATCAGTTGTCAGTATAGAAGATAAATAACAAAAAGAAACCAACAGACCAACAAATCACAACCTAGATGACAAACATCTGGCATCTAAGCCTTCATGCTTCAGGAGAAAGTTAAGCGCTCAGCACTTTTAAAATGGCTCTGTTCAAGGCAGCAACCAGATACTGCTGAGGCTGACATTAACAAAGGTGTGCACATCTCAGAATAAATTGAATCCAGGGGAGTTAACTCGTTCGAATGGATAAATACATGAATCAGTCTTACCGCTCGTCGGCCACGCTGCAGGTGCCGTCTGAAGCCTGGGCCTGAGAGAGGCGCTCCTGAAGGGATTCAAACTCCTTCCTCAGGGTCTCATACTGAGCTAAGGGGACGGAGTCCGGGCTGGAGGTCTGCATGTCTGTGTCGTCCTTCTCAAACATCTCCAGCATCTATTTACCACACAGAGGAAATAATAATAATATTATCTTTATTTGTAAAACAATAGCTTAAGATTTTTTTTTTTTATATAATAATATGGACAATATCCACTTTTAAAATGTATCAGCCAGTGCTGGGTAACTATATACATTGCCATAAGGAAACATGTAATTCCGTTAGATATTTTCTCCCTGCTAAATCTCCACATCTTTTTAACACCACACTCCCAGTTTGTAACAGAGTTTCTGTTATAAACATAACTTATTAATACATGAAAGCCATAGCACATATAGCCTTGATGATATCATCCTAGGCTTTATTCAGACAGAGCTCCCCCAGAGACACAGACGACTGTGCCACTGTTTCCACAGGCTCAATAAAACTCCCGGAGAATAATAAACTGACCTTTATGAGTAAAATCCCCAGACCTCCCTTTAATTAACCTGAGTCATTATAAATCGAATTCTGTTCTGCATCATTTACTGTAAATCACAGCAGGAGATGTGGTTCTGACCTTTCTTTCTCACATCCTCTCTTAAATTTACCTTCCCCACTTTCCTGTCTGGTTGTTCTTAGACACAGCGAGACAGAGCTACATCACAGCTGCTCGTACAGCGGTGCAACCCACAACACGAGAGAATACTGTTAAAAGAAAACTTAAACCGTTCATCCAGCGTGACCCAGTTAGTGAGGGATGACTACAAAATGCCCCCATGTCTGCATCCGATGTTGTGTTGTTCTATTTATACCTGCGTGAACACAAGTGGCTCAGTGCATTAGTGCACCAGAGTGCAGCGTCATAAACTTTAAGTGGTCATGACTAATGCTCCAGCCGGGGACACTCAGCTCCTCACCAAACAGTATCTTCATCTTCTGCCAGGAAAACATTTAATAATCACTTCACTAGCGCTATCGATTTAAACTCTCTTTAAAGAGACTGTGTGGGTTTGTAAAGTCGTTTTCAGACTTGAACTCTGTGGGTGGGGCCAGGGGGGAGCATGCACGAGGCAGGACATGACGTCTGAATTCCACTGTGGAAATCACATCACCACCAGCGTGGGCCCTTATCTCCAAAACTTTGGAGCCTCGTCTTTCGCAGATGACATCTTTGTCTATGTTTTCCACATGTCTGGATCCTCTTTTTCATCCTGAGATATTTGTATTCTTTTTTTGTCCAGTGCGGCTCAGAAACATCATCAACAGGCCCACTCGCTCTCTGTGAACTTTCATTCTTATTCTCACATTGGCTTATACGGACATTTTATCAGGCGGCTGGCCGAAAAAGCAACTCACTCAGACATTTGTATTCACATACACTCATGTGTCTCAGTAGTGTTAGTTTGTTATGTTCAGTAGCCATGTGTATTTATCTATTTGGATTCTCACTGACGTTACCTGTACTTTGAGAACAAGCTCGGAGTTCTGCGAGGTTAGTTCCTCTATTTGTTTACGCAGCTCGGCAAGGGTTCCTGGGTCTGCAGGGCCGGGGGAGGGACTGGCTGAGTCAGTGTCCTCATCCTGAGCAGGGGAGGCTCTGGAGCGCTTGGAGAGCAGCTTCTCTAATGGGAATGTTCAAACGAAACCCACAAAACAGGAATCATTATTCAGTAATCAGTCAGTAATACACGCAGGAAAGCGGCTATGGTATATCAGGGATACATGCTTGGACGTACATGCATGCTCTGTGCCAGGGCCAGTGAGGACATGCACACACAGATCGCCTACCTGGGAAGTCAAACATTTCATCCATGTCCTCGGAGTCACTGCCCTCAATACCATGATCTCCCTTCAGCTCCTCAAGCAGCTTGTCTCTCTCTGCCTCGGCCTCCTCTAATCGCTGCTTTAGTTGGGACAACTATTGTGCACACAAAAACACACACAGGGACAATATGTTCTCTGATGTGGATGCAAATATGCAAAGATGTACTGAGATAGTTTACATAAAATCGTTAAATATTTTTCATGGTGAGTCTGCAGTACCTCTTCCAAGGCCGAGATGGCGCTCTGCTGCTGCTGCTCCAAGGCCTTGATCTTCTGAAGCAGGCGGCCTCTCTCTAGACGGAGCCGTCGAATCTCCTCGAACACCTCCTCGTCTTCCGCCTTACACAGACAAAATATGACCAACCTCACAAAGTTGGCATGCTTTACAAAGTGTGAACATCAGACATCAATGACTAAACAATACTCAAGATTAGAGAGCCGACCTGGGCTGGTTGCTTTGTTTCTGGAGGCTGCGGAGAAGGGGTCTGGCCGGGGCGAGCAGGACTCCGGGGCTGAGGAGAGGGAGGCAAAACCTGCACGTTTGAGACAGAAAAAACAATAAAATTTAACTTTATTAGTCATTACAGAGATAAATGGGTATGCTTGGCCTCATGTAATGAAAAATACATTAAAGTCTTGGAGTTATGAAATAAATCTTTGCTTTTCTTGGTTGTGTCTCTTTGAAAATTACAGGATCTGATGAAGAAAACAAACAGGTTCAATCTGATATGTTATATGCACTGGTGAGACTGGTGATACTGTGAGGCTGGCCTTTGAGTGCGGTTAAATAATGTGTTTTCCATCCACTGAGACATTTCTTTCAGTACCTGGAGAGGAGAGCGGGGTGGTGGAGGAGCTTTCCGTTTGCGGGGGGTAGTCCCCCCCTGCACTGATGAGGCGCCTGAGGGGACCTGCGGGGGCTGTGTGTGAGTTAGGAGGGGGACCACAGACAAGCAGAGGTCAAGCTCAACTTAAAATGGAAAAAGCAGAGTTAACTGAGATAAAGACAAAGGGTCAGCAATAAGCCCCCCCAAAAAAGAGAGCTGCACACAAGAACAATGACCTCATATTGGAAAACATGCACAATATGATCGGCCGGAATGGGGCATGAGCTCATTGGTGGAGGGAGTGATGCAACACAAAGCCTTGCAGCCTTACCTCCTCGCCTGCGCCCTCAGAAGCTACGTGTGCAGAGGGAAAAGACACACACAGCAAAAAATGTAACCTCGACAGCAGTTAGGTTCAGGCAAGAATATATCCACAACTATACACACTTTCACTTCCATCCACTTTTTAAAGTAAAGAACATCATAGTGGCTTTCATGCATCTGGTCGTAAATCCACCAAAATGTAGAATAAGAACTAATGTGGTCATGCATCATTCACCTAATTCTCTCTTTCATCCCCTTTTTCAACCAGTCACACATCTGGTTCTCATATAACAGCTGAGTCTTTGTTAGGAGAGAAAAGTGGAACGAGCCTTTCGTCTTCTTTCTTTTCAAACCCAACTTTACAATCACATCCAGCTGCCGTCCTGATCCCCTTCCTCTTATTACAGTCTTATAACAGCATAACAACCTGTATCTATCCAGGGTACACTGATGGTATGCTATTTGTTTCTGTCACATGTTTTATAACTATCCCATCCCTTCTGTCTCTCCAAATAAAAAAAAAGTTCAAGCGGGCCTCAAACTGTACCTGGAGGAACTCCATCTTGCAACATCTGTGAGACGCGCTGGTTGCCCGTGGTTACACTGTAGTCTGTGGCTTTGTGTCCGAGGGCGTCGACCAGCTGCGTGTTGGCCCCGCCTCTCAACAGAGCCTCTACAGTTTCAATACTGTCACTCTCACAAGCCAACATTAACGCAGACCTGCGATTCACATACAGGATCATGACATAGCAGGAAAATACAGAATCTACCATAACACATCTGTGAAGTACTGTAGAATCACATTTTAGACGTGTATGATGTAGTATCGGCGTTGCATTTAGTATTGTATCAGAATCAATTATGAGGAAATGTATAAAAACAAGCAGTAAAAATATTATCTCTATCTGTGATATGATGGAGCCTATAAAGATTGTCTTCCACTTTGCGAATGTTAACTGCTGGATAATGAATCTCCTCCTTGAGGTCATCTTAACCCAAATTAAAAGCTGTTACTCCCTGCTGGAGGTCCTGACCTCATCCTTTATAATCCCCCCCAAATACCCTCAATGACCGGTGGAATCCATCCTGCACCCTGACCCAGACAACCCTACTGCTGGGACAATAATCTGGAAGAAGTTTTTATCTGAGCTCAAGAAGCTGCATCGTGTCCCAGTCTGCCTCAAGTCATTCAACCTTTAAGTATTGAGATGGACAGAGGAGAATCCAGCTACAACCCGAACTTACCTTCCCTGGTTGTCCTGAATGTTGGCATTGGCACCTCGTCCCAACAGGAACACACAGAGCTCCACTCTGCTCATCTGAGCTGCTAAGATCAGAGGGGTGGCCTCGTCCTAACACAGACAAACAAGATTATACAAACATCATGCAGCAACAGCAACGTTGGTTGTAATCAAACCAATAGTAAATCAAAAGTCATATACAATCTCTGTTATACTAACTTACACTGTCCTGAACATCCAGATCGGCTTTAAAGTCCCACAGGGTCTCAGTGCAGGACAAGCAGCCACTGACCGCTGCAGAAAATATTCAGAACTATGGTTGATATCCAGATATAAACCTAAACTTATATATAGAAATGATGGATTAAAGATTCAGTGTAGGGGTTAAATGTTCATTAAACACCTATTTGCTTTAAATATGCTATTTGAATGGGATCAATATTAGTGTGGGAGCGTATTTGTGTCCCACACTATGTGAGTATGTTACTGTTTGGCTACATTAAACAAACTGCTGGTTGTGTAAGCGTTACCTGCATGATGTAGTGGTGTCCTGCCAATGCCGTCGGTGCAATCAACTGCCAGTCTCTCCTGTCAGAGAAAACGGAATGTTAGAAGTCCCTTCAAATTTGTTTGCCAAGCTTTTAATCTACTTACCAAGCAACCAAGTGTTTTACCTGTAAGAGTCTCTTTAAACACTCTGACTGGCCGTTCTTGGCTGCGAGATGGAGGGCGCTAAAGCCTGGAGGCAGACAGTCAGAAGTAAAGTGACATTTATAAACAAGAGCCATGAGATTCAGCAACCTTGGCTTTAAGGATAAAACTCTTATTGGGTAATGAAATACCGTACCAGCCCCGTCAGGGACGTTCACATCAGCTCCATGAGAGATGATAACCTCCAGACAGTCCAGTCGGCCTCGGGATGCACTGAGGTGGAAACTGTGACACAGACGAAGGACAATACTTGGGATTAGAGATGAGAAATGAGAACTGCTTTCTCCATTTAAAATGTCTGATTCTGTGGAATTGTCCCAAAACTGATGGTTAATGGCAGTCCAGCTTGAGCTAGATCAATAAATTGGTTAACCTGTAATATCAGCCAATATGGGTACATTTGGCCTTCATTTTGAAAAGACAGAATACTAGTGGTGAAAGGGAGGCAGAGAGAGCTGGGACGAAATGCAGCTAACTTTCATTTTACAGAATAAACAATGCAGAGAAGGTGTTCATTTATGTGCAACATAATGTTAATGGTTAAACTGAAAAAAATCTAAACTCAATTTAAGCCAATCCTTAGGAATTGTTGAAATGTTTTTTGGGTAGGTCCTTCAATGAAAAATGACTTATGTTACATGAGAATGATGATTTGTTTGTTATTGTTAATTATATGTTATACTTTATTCTAATATGAAAAGTCATTGTTAAATTTCCAGAGTAAATACAAAAAAAAATGTAATGATCAACTTACGCCGACTTGCCCTCCGCGTCCAGCTTGGTGGGACAGAGACCTTTTTTGACGATGAGAGCTGAGACCTTGTCCGGTTCATTCTGCTCCACGGCCTGCAGCAGCCTCTCATCACTCTTACTCCAGTCCTGACTCTGAGGGGGGAGAACAGGTCATCACCTTGCACTGCCCCAAAGGAAACCGATACCACACTGCATATCTCACAACATACCAAAGAGGGGATGGGCTGCTAAAAGAAATACGAGGAAATTAGAATGTGTGACAACCCATTGAAAATGAAATACGTTGTTTTTTGCCTGAGATCATTGACAGGGTAGTTTTGCAAGTTACATACTTTTAAGATAGAAATCGCATGACTCGAATGTGAAAAGTTATCAGTATTCTTGACTATTCATTCATTTGTTTACTGGCTCAATAGAGGAGATACCTACTGGCAATGGAAGTAGGCTGAGACAAGGAAAAAAATGCTTCATCAGGCTAAAAACAGGCTGCTGAGGATCCATACTGCTAACAAGACATCACACACTCAACTAAAAACAGCCACAGTGTACAAACCCACCGCCGTGTGTCCTGGCTGACAACACACACTGATGCCCGGCTACAGAACAAGTCCAGTATAACACCAGATAGTGCAGAGAACAAAGCTGAACATTAAGTTTAAATCCCTTAGAGGTCACAGCATCACATCGGTGATATACATGACAGAAGATTTATTCTACACTGAAATAGAAAAGCTGGCCAAACATAAACTCAGACATACATCCATACAGTCACACTGCTACTCTCTGTGCTCTCTTTGCAGCACCTCCCTGTCCGCATCCAAAATCGCATCCTGTCGTTCTGATCCTGCTGCTAGCAGGGACACAGACAGACTTACCATTGCACCTCACACACAAACACACAAACACATGCACATTGACACCTCCTTCTTTTCATCCCTGTCCTCCCCGATAGATAATCTTAAATCATTTCTCTTCCTCTCTGTAGCAGCAGCCTCTGTTTTCTGTCTCTCTATAAGTTTTTTTCGGGTCCTGCACGGTTCCCCTGCTGGCAGCGTCACAGATCTGTTCCTCTGCAGTTACAGAGCGGTGCGGGGCCTGCGGGATGTGAGGACTCAGCACAAAGAGGAGAAACCAGCTGGACCAAGCTGCACTCTGTTCTGCCTGTTAGTGAGGTTATTTATAGTATCTAATATCTATCAATCTATCAATCAATCATTCTATCTATCAATTAATCTGTCTATCTATCTATCTATCTATATATATATATGTCTGGCTGTTAAGTGAAACTATTTATCAGCATCATCCAAGACGACCAGCTTTGTCACCATTGTTGTGCGGATCACTAAGTGTGCAGGCCAAGGTAACAGGGAGGTAGAATTTCCCTTTGAGTCAACCTGACAGTAACATAGTATAATGGTGTTAAGAACATCTTCTAAATGCTCAGACTACACTGTGGAGCCAGCAGCTTCAGGTTTATCTGCATGTACCTGTGCCCCGGCGCTGCAGGGGTACAAGGTCTGTGACAACAGTTAGCCAGTCTGTGCACGGAGCAGGAAAAGAATCTTAAAGCTTAAAAAAATGCAGCACATTAGAGAACTAGCTGGACCCCCACATTATGAAGACAACAGCAGGGAAGTAGGAGTTCCTTGATTCCTAGTGTGTGTGTGTGTGTGTGTGTGTGTGTGTGTGTGTGTGTGTGTGAATAATTAAAGGCTACCTGAGATCTCTGGTCATAGCAGCAGTCTGGAGACAGACCTGCTCTCCTGCTGCTGCTCGGTGACACTGAATCCCAGTGCCCCCCATAAACAGTCACACACACACACACACACAAACACACACACAAGTGATATCTTTACAACAACCTCTTAAGGTAAAAACACCCGTTGAAAGGCTTATTTCTCTACACAGCCGGTGGACATAACAGGTATAGTACATGTTCAACAGATGGCTCTTACCTCACTCTTCTTAAACTTTGCCTTCAGACTCTTCATAATCACTCGATAGGCACTTTGTCAACATGTACACTGAAATAAACAGCAGAAATAAACAAAAGTAGTTATTATAGATGTATGTTATTGGAAGTTACAGCTTATCCAGTTGGGTCAGGTGGGTTTTTGTA
The DNA here is from genome assembly GCF_949316205.1 of Platichthys flesus. Lineage (NCBI taxonomy): Eukaryota > Metazoa > Chordata > Actinopteri > Pleuronectiformes > Pleuronectidae > Platichthys > Platichthys flesus. The sequence goes on along the minus strand of NC_084953.1, from coordinate 14,899,249 downwards.
ATTCCGCACTTGGTTCAACATATACACTGAAATAAATAGGATAAATTACACAAACTACTAAAAACTATTAGATAAGTATGAGTTTGAAAGTTACATCTTATCCAATGTGTCTCAGCTGGTTTTATATTTACTCTAATCAACATGTAGGTGTCAATCATTTTTTCAACATGCTATGTGATGTGGTTTTAGAGCAGTAGCAGCATGCAGCCTACCTGTGGAGGACGGTCCTGCTCCAGGTGAGTTCCTCCTCTGTCCCATCAGCTGCTGCTCAGGGAAAACACTGGAGTCACTGCTGCTGCCTGGACGGAGCAGCGATGCGCCCGCCTCCGTCGTAAATCAGCCAATCGGCGATGCGCAAATGCGCCGGATCAGCGTTTGATTGGCGGTGAGAGTCAACATATGTGTCGCGTGCATTCTAGCCCGCGGGGCACTTCCTGAAAAGTGACATGTGTTCATATTAAACACAACGTAAAACGCCATTCCAGCAATTACACTGAGTCACTGTGTCGGTGTTCTCCGTTTCAGTGGCTCTTTTTTTGGCTCATCACACGGAGGCGGGGCGAGGACAGGTTCCTCTCTTTAGTTTGGACCTTTTTTGGCCAATCACCCAAACGTAAAACTGGAGTTCGCCAATCACGTGGCTGGAAGACATGAACCCGGAAGTTTTCACTTTCAAAGCACATGAGAGGTGAGTGGTTCCTTTTTTCTTTTTTTTTTTTTTTTACTGAATCTGATGCTGGTTAAAGCTGGGGTACATATGGAAGATACAAACCTTTCTCTTTTCTTTTTTTGTGAATATACTGATTGTGTTATCGAAGCACTTAATTCACATATATTTGCTAAATCTCTTCAATGAATGACAGACTTGTTTATGCTCATTGAATAATACCCCTCAGTTATTTACAACTCTCATACTAGTCTACTGTTGTTAGTGTTTATTTCTCTCTTTCCCTCACTAATGTATCATCACTGATTTCAACTTTGATACACACTGCCTGCCTTTAAGGGATACTATTTATCGTCCCAACACTATGAGAGGTGAGCGACACCTGAAAAGTAAAAATTAACTAATACAGCTAATTGTAATATAAATAATTCTACTATTCAAGGTGCTAATGAGTTTTTACACTTAAATTAAGTGATCATTTACTGTGGCACAGACATTTACACATCTATTACCTTAAATGGATGCTGACACTAATTTCCCCACAAACTATGAAGTTACATGAGACATGCAGTACACTTGAGCTGTCAGATGAGGGCAGTAGATGTAAGGCAGTTTAAACTACATAAAAATAATTATTCCTTCCCGTCTGTGCCGGCTCTTCTCCAGTCCCCAGGCTCAAGACATTCACGACTGTAAGAGATAGCCTTTGTTGGTGAATGTCTATACCGCTACTGATCGGCAACAGAAAGAAATGCTTGTTTTTTTTATTAACCTTTTTAAAATATTATAATGGAGGCTGTTATTGAGCGTCTGCATGAAGCCCGAAGTTCAGAGAAAATGTCTTATCCATATTTAGCCCTTTATAATGAGGAAGTCTTGTTAATCCTCTGAACTATTCCACTGCGGCGTCTTGCTTTTCCGATTCAATTAAATCTTTGGCTCAGATGCAAACATGTTTATTTTGCATTTTTGTACCTGTCTTTCTGCCTGTCTGTCTCATTATCCCTTCTCCCTCGCTGTTTTCTCCATTTGTTTTCCCCAGTATCCCGGTCTCTCTCTCTCTCTCTCTCGCTCTCTCTCTCTCTCTGTTTTTTATTTTGTAGTTCTTGCTCAGATTTAATCTTTTTTCCCACACAGGCTCTCACGATGGCTATAGGACAGAAAGAAAAAATGAAATGGACGTCTTATATGTTACTGGCTTGTAGGGGTGTTGGGCTGGTCAGAGTTCTGCAGATGAAAAAGGGGGAATGTGTGGTGGCTGAGAGGAGGGAGAACAGAGGTGAGATACTGCTTCAATCAGAGATGACAGGGGATACAAATACAAAGGTAAAAAGGAGAGGCAGAGAGAGGGAAGGAGACGGTATGTTTTGTCATTTGAGCATCTTAACTTTTTGAAATAGTGATTGCACGGGAAAAGCATCCACATGATGTGCAAACAAATGATCCACAAGTATCAAAGTCCCTGTGTTGTGCCAACAAGATCTCTATCAACTTACTGAATGAGTAGATCTCATTCCCAGTAGATAAGACCTTGAGCAGAGCATATCGATCTGGCCCCGTCTCGATAATGACTAGCTCTCGCAGAAATGTGAATCTTGTTCCCGCAACATTTTGTGGTTCCTTCAATCTTGTTCTGTTAAGATAAAAACAAACATTGAACTACTGAGGTGAGACTGGTTTTAGATCTGTCAGTCGCATCTGAGCAGATTCTTTCCCACATGAAGAAAGGTAATTTGGCAAGCTTTTACATTTGCTGCCATTTGATCCTGTCTTCAAGATGAATGCTCTGTAACTAATTCAAACTGGACTGCAGGGAGCTGAACGTGACTTCGGATTTCAAAAATCGGAGGAGCCCAGGCTAGGAAACCAGTGGTGCATGTAGGGGGAGCAGGAAGATGTAAAGGTCTTGATGGGATAGTGTTGTTGTGGCTGTGGTGGCGGGGTTGGATTCTCACACAATGACCTCACCGAGTCTCCCACCCCTGGGAGAGAGTGAGCTCATGAGTGTTGTAAAGAAAGAGCCATTTGCCGTCTCTTAACAGACTTAGATGGGCCTCATACCCACTGTAGCACATAATCCATTTTGCCAGTGCGGACCGTGGATAGTGGGACATTTCTAAGAGGATGAAACAGAAAATAGAAAGAGAGCAAAGAAAAAGATGAAAGAAAGGGGATCAAGAAATTGAAGAAGATGATTTATTGTTTGAGTGCTGTAAAGGGCCGGACATTAACACAATATCATTAATTACCGCAAGCACAGTGAGGAGGTTTAATGCATAAATTATCTACCTCAGATTTGTCAAGTGTTTGTCATCTCTGCGCATCAAGATGAGTTTAAAACCACAACCTTCACTCAGGAGCAGAAACCAGTCTTCAAACTTACAAGTGGACAGTTGTTTTGCCATCACCAAATCTGAGCTGTCCATGCAGAAAGGAGTATTATAGTCTACCCATGTCACAATGGCCACACACCATTAGTCTTTATGTGGAGCTACTTTATTAGACAGATAAATCTAAACCGTGGTTGGTAGCATGCTTCAGTTCTTCTGGGCTGTGGGTAAAACGTGAGCTACATCTTCTCTTTAAAACACAGGGTGTTATTCTTCCCCTGTCTACGTAAACAGCAACACAGCTAAATAGTACATAACTCAGGATTCTCAACAGGCCTCTCTACTCAACCCTGTTACACTCATACCTGTCCTGTGTAAAACAACGGCAGCTAGGAACCAATCAGCTCCTTGGCAAGCGGACATGCAGCAGCAACTTAAATATATATATATAAAATACTGATTAAAGTGCTCTTAGGGAAAACGAGTCAATTTCCTGTATGTGAAAATATACTTGGCCAATAAAATAATTCTGATTCTGATGGTAACAATCATGTATTTAACAGTAATGATAATTTCTGCAAGTGAACAATACTGCTTTGGAATGATTCCCACTGAAATATATGACTTGCATTATAAACTACACTTCTCAATGAGGAACATAACATTTGTGTGTGTACCATAACTACAGCTTCACCATTGTTGCTTCTTTTTCATTTCTCTTATTATCTTTTATTATGTGCCTTCCTCTATCCGGCTTCGGATCCTTTGCATGCTGCAATTTAACATGGGGACTCAGTATTAACCCATATGTAGTAGATTTGGAGAATCAAAGTGAAAAAGAAGTGAAAAAGAGTGAAACTAAATTCACAACATAGATCCTAACCACAAAAATATCCATAACAATAAGAACTTCACTTCCACACTGTTGTAGGATTCCCCCTCTTCACCAAACGCTTCTTAGAGAGAGCAGAGAACAGTTCTGTTCAGGCTTCGGGCCTTTCGTAGTTTTAGGTTATTTTGAGGGAAAACTGCGAAATAGTCATATTTAAAAAACCCACTTGAGGCTACAACATAAAAACTCCGTGATGTCATGCAAATAAATAATGCACATCTTTTGGAGCACGTTCGTGGGAGCTGGAGTCTCATCCCCCTCTCCTCCTCCTCTTCTTCCTCTGTTCTTCCATTTGTTTTCCCCGTGCAGCTATTGTGAAGAGGATGTATCTCCGGGTTGCATCCCCCAGTGTTGATGTGCAGATATTTCAATGAATGAACGCTCGGTTGACTGCGGTAGGGGAATAGGAGGATGTTCCTCGGGGACTGAAGCGCCTCCCCCTTTAATCGCTCGGCTGGCGGAGCTGGAGCGTCGCTCTCTTCACTCGCACGTTTGCCTTCAGCGGGTGAACTGGAGCTCGTGTCACTGCTCGTGGGTTGTTGTTTTTTTAATTTATTCCAGAGAAGCTGCGGCTGGTGTTTTTTTCACCTCTTGTTCCAGATGTGGAATGAAAAAGGAGAGGCAGGTTTTACAGGTCGTTTCAGTGTCAGAGCGTCATGAAGAAGCGCGGAGCAAAGCATCCAAAGTGGCACTAGGGCAGTAGGTGAGTGAGTCCGCAGCGCGCAGGAGCTCCCTGATGTTTAATCCTGATGTTTCTATACGAGAAGTCAAACTGTTTATTTCAATTCGCTCGTGTGTCCTGTTCCTTATAAACTTACTGAATTTGATTCCGATGAACAAACAAGGGGAAAATACATGTGGCTCTTTAGATTTAACACTTCCTGGCTATTTCTGTGATTCAACATTACTTCCTCCAGCCTCTGTCTATGTTTCTTTTTTATCAGTTTGTTAGCGTCGGATTTTATTGCACGGCTGTGTAATGAAATTCCAGCCTTTGGGCAAAGTCCAGATGCCAGTCGCTTTATATGCCCCAGCTCCCTGCGTAAAACAAAAGGGGGGTGCGTGAAAGCCCAGCTGTTGGTGCAGTTTCATGTCACTTGCAGTGCATGTGAAGTGCACGTTGATTGTGGGCCCGTGGCCACAGAAATAATTGTCCAGCACAAATATTTTTGAGGATCGGGAGCAAATGGATTAATGTGTTTTTTTTATTTGATTTTTTTTTAATCTTTGAAATGACTAATACAGCAAATCATATCCACAGCTCACACAGGACCATGATAAACAAGCTCAGACAGTGACATCCCCTTTTATTTTGTTTTGTCCCTCTCTGCTCCCCTGCAGCCTCCTGCTCTCCGTCTCTCTCCCTCACCACACACCAGCACTGTTTGGCTGAGCAGCGATGGCCAAGTGGCTGAAGGACTACCTGAGCTTTGGCAGCAGGAAGGTGCCCCCGCAGCCGCCCACGCCAGACTACTCCGAGAGCGAGATCCTCAAAGCGTACCGGCTCCAGAGGGACCTGGACTTCGAGGATCCCTATGAGGACTCCGAGAGCAGGCCCAGGGCCGAGTCTGGGCCGTCTGACCCTGCCACGCCGGTGTACGGGTCACCCATGAAGTCGTCCAGCGTGGACCCGAAGTCCCCCAAGCACAGACTGATCAAAGTGGACTCCCAGGAGCTCGGGCGCACCAAGATCCTCCTCAGTGCCGTCTCTATAGAGGAACAGCTAGAGCCTGTAAGAGCCTCCTTCTCTAATCACTTCTTTGTTGTTGTTCAGAGCAAAAAAAAACAAGTGATGACAAACCAGTGATTGAATTAAGGCGAGAGCGATGAAAGGAAAGCATCCCATTCCTATAGCTGTGACAGCTTTATTGATCAGATTCCATAAGCATGTGTCTGGTACTGTGTGTCACAAATACGCTTTGTTTTCATAAATCACATTACATCCCATGCGCCACATAAACTTGCTTCCATAGCTGTAGGGGGAAATTATTGACGGCTTGAGTGGACCGTTGAGTCGGAGAGGGTCCCAGTCCCCCGAGTTTATGTCCTTCCATAAATAATAAATGGGGTTTGGTTTTGCAAGCTGAGAGAGAGCCCCCCCGCATGAGCACATGTTAGGGGCCGAAATACAGTACGCCATATATGTAGGGACGTGTCCCAGGCCAGAGGGGAGTGTAATTTATACGGAGAGAGTGTTGGTGTCATCAGGCCTCTATCAATGTATGTAATGTCAATGTTGTGCAGTAGAAAACATCCATGGCGACTGTAAGGAAAGGGGGGGGGGGGGGCAAACAGATGTCGAGAGAGCGACAGGAGAAGCAGCTCTAAGGTTCCAGAAGGAAATAGTCTGCGCATGAATTCACCTCACATATGCTGAGCGAGTTAAGGAGCATGTCAGTGTTTTTTTTCGTGCCTGCAGTTAAATCCATGACTCCACTCACGGAAAATGGCTACAAGTGCGAAAAGGCCTGAAGTGGATTGAAGTAATAGTCTTAACTGAAGTCAATACCCCCCCCCCCCCCCCCCTTCCTCTATGCTCAACTCTCCTCCTGCGCTCATTAATTTCCCAGGGTCTGTGGGAACATCCGCACTCTAATTAACATTGCAGATTCCCGTGCATCGATAAATAACCTGTTACAGAATCAACACGGGATTAGGATGTGATTTTGTGAAGCGTGCGTGTTTTGAAAGAATTTGGATACAGAGCCTCGCAGGAGTGATTGTCTTTGTGCAAGAGGAGGAGGAGAGCAAAAAGGGGGCTGGTGTGTCTCTATCTATGTGCACAAGTGTGTGTGTGCTTGTGTATATTCATATCGTGTGGGATCGTGTGTATGTGAGAGACGGACCATATGGCTGCCTGTGTATCTGTCAGTGGGCCAGATGACCACTGTTTTCCTCCTGTGCTCACATGAAAGAACAAATGCTCCTGACCGGCCAAGCAGCTCCTCTTACTCCTCCTGAAAAAAAATAGATCATCCTGAGACAGGGCGGCTACTCACTGTGTTGCATTCTCCTCTTAAGACTCAATGTAGTTCATTCTCTTCGCCTCTAATTCAACTAAATATACTCAGCATTTGTGTGGTATTGTGATGTTGCACGCCAAAGGTGCTAATTAGTGTGTTGGTGATGCTCCAGAAGCATTTTGTCTGCGACCAGACGTATATTTAACGCGCCACTCAGCACAGGGACCTGATTGCTTGTTGTAAGTGTTGCGCTGCTTTCTCCTCCATCTCAGGGTCTTGATGACGTATTGTTTGTGCAACAGGATTTATACATACAGACCAAATTCTCCTAATTATCAGAAAACGTTGATGCCTGAGGATGTTTTTTATGCAAGTGTTTATTTCAAAAGCGTTTGATTTTGAGTAAAAACGCTGATTATGAAAATGCTGGAATCAAAGCAACTATAGTCTATGATGGCGAGCTCTTTTTTCACATGTGCCTGCGAGACAAAACATTTTTTAAATCATATTTCATTTCTGTACTAAATCAGAAACAGTAGGGGACCTGGTTTCTCTAAGGGGACGAGTTCATGTCGTGTTCTGTCAGCAGGAGTCATTTTTCATTATGAGTAACTGTGTGTTTTGTCCTTTAGGTGGTGCCCTCTGCTCCGCTGGCAGGGGACACCGACTATTCTGATCCTTTCGACGCTCGGTTGGATCACCGGCTGGAGACGGACCTCGGACCCGTTCCCTGCGAGAACAACGGCTACATGGAGCCGTACGAAGCCCAGAGGGTGATCACAGGTCAGTTTGACCCTCCCTGCACATCACAGTGCTCATGAGATCAGCGACCCTTTCACTGCCTCCTTTTTGTGTTTCAGTTTTCTCATTTTGAAGTTTAGTTCATGTGGTAAAGTCATGCATCCACACAAATAATCAATGAGAATTGCATGAGATGAAGTGGTCATGCTTAAAGGATGACTTCAGATCTCATCATGAAGAGCACTGTCAGGTATTCTACTGCATTTCAGACACAAAATCATGAATAAAATATGGTTCTGTGGTATGAAGTTATATTATTATTATTGATCTAGAGTCCGTCAGCCATTTCTTTAATCAAATAACATTGAGAGGATTTCCGACATTATCATTCTATTTTTTTTTTAGCAGTTCTGCATTAACAGAACAATGCTTCATTATTTCCATATTCTCCACTTCTTTGTTCTAAAAAGTGCCTTAAACGCAGTATTTCACACTATTTCCTGTTTAATTGCTTCATTTCTAGCAAGCAGCTCTGCTCTGGAGTGTTGTACCTGTCGACTCCCCTGCGTTAGATTCATCACCGATGAGCCGGCCCTTTGGAGATAACTATCCCGTCTGAGACCCCTCCCTCCGCCCCTCGCAATTTTCTCCCACGTTGTCTGGCTCGCATCTATCGTTTTCCATTTGTCTCTCTCGCCCGTAACATCTCTGTCTGCCCCTCCACCCCCCCCCCCGCGTTCTCCCTGCTCTGTCCCAGTCATTTAGTGTAAAAGCCTCCCCCTCCTCCCCTCCTCTTCCTCCATTTCTCTATCTCTCCTCATCTCGAGGGCTCTCCCCCGCGGCCCTGAGGGGAGTCTGGCTGTCTCTCTAATTTGTTTTTTAGCAAATGTGATGTCCCGTTCACCCGCCCATTGCCAGTCCTGCTTCCTTTTTGTTGGTCACGTGACGTCCATTACATCGGCTGTAAACGATCGGAGCCGCCCTTCATCGCTGCCCAAGTGGAGAAACGCTGAAGAAGATCTTTTCTTGCAAGCGGCTGGACAACCCAGTCTCTTGCCACTACCACTACACGTTTTCTGATTAGACTGGGTTGGCTGGGCTGCATGGAGCCATTGGAAAGATTAGATCCACAGCAGTGATGGTAGAGGGTTTGGACGAAGCCCTGTCACAGTTCTGTCTTTGACTTTGAATCGAGGCTGTCACTCCAGGAGTGAGTGTCTGCCCGCTTTTGTCTGTCCGCCTGTCAGCCCGTTTCTGCTCATTAATAAACACGGCGGAGCGGCAGAGACAGCTGTAAGATGGGAATAGTGATTCTCTGTCACAAAGACTGTCCTGGAAAGACACCTGTGCGCTTTTTTCAGAGTGCACTTTATGAGTTTGAATGTTTACACCCCTCAGTTTCAAGGCCCCGGCTCACATCTGTATGCCGAAAGGCTCCTCTGCCCTCCCTGTCGTCTTTCCCCTCAATCTTCTCTCTCTGTCACCTTTCTGGCAAATTGCTATTTCCACCTCTCCCCCCCCCCCCCCCTTTTGTTTTTTTCCCTCCATCATGCCTCCTATGAATCTCTCATTTTATTTCCTCCACGCCAGTTTTTATCTCTGCGCCTTCATCCCCTCCATCTGCAGGCTGCCGCTGACACGGCGGGTTCCCAGCGCAGGTATAGAGCAGCATTCAGCCCCGCTGTGCTTCTGTCTCAATGGCTTTACATCAAACACTGACAGACCTCGCCCCCTCCCCTCCCGTCCTCCTCCTCCTCCTCCTCCCCTTGTTTCCTCACTACTTCCCGTTCCTCTTCCCTCTCCTCCTGTTCCCCACCACATCCTCTCACTCTCTTTCCCTCCTCCCTCGCCTTGCTCCTCCTCCTCTCTCCATTTCCCCTCCACCCTCCCCTTTCTAGCCTCAGGGACTTTCCCCAGGGTCTCCACTCGGTCGCCATGGTGACTATACAGGGCCGCCCAATAGCGGTGTCTTGTCGTGTGAAGGTTAAAGTTTTTCCCGCTTTCCACCGGCGAATATTTCCATTTTGTCCCGTTCAGCGCTCACGTGAGTGCACCTCCTCTCCAAGGCCTCTGGCTGTGGACACAGAAGATGCACACTCCTTCATTCCCCCCCCCCCCCCCCCATTTTCCCTCCATTTCTTAACCCTGTGTTTTGAAAGGGGATATTTTTAAGGTCAAGCTATCAAGGCTGTCATCAATGATTGCTGCTGCAGCTTACAGGCTCCTATTGGTGCATTCCGAAATCTGATTTCCTCCTCTGGCTTGCGTCATTAATCTTAAATCCTTTTATCTCATGACCATGTTTGACTCCACGTAACCATCAGGTGCTGAAGAGCATCCCTCGGCTGGAACCCACTGAGAAAGTGATGAAAATGTTATCACGGGTACGCGGATGCTGTTGTGAGCCATGCTAGATCGGTGCTGGGATCCTGGAATGGTGTGGAGAAGGGGGGGGGGGCTGGCTACCGTGTTGCCACTCAGCATCTAGCCCAAGGCCTCGTTAAGCCCCCCCATATGAGGTTTTGAGCTCACGGCAAGCTGTGCAAACATAATTTGTCTCTCCACTCTAATTCTAGTCATGTCAGAGCTCAACAGGCTTTTTTTTTTTTTTTGCTTTGTAGAACAGAATAATATCAGTCCTGTGTGAAGAGGAGCCCCATCACTACTGGCAAATATTATCTCTTAATATTCTCTATTTCTCTTACAGAGTGGTTAAAGGTGACACACGAGACAAATCTCTAAATGCTTGCATGCGTTTCTTGTCTGTGTGTTTTGTCGTGGATTTAATTTTCTTTTGGCCTGACAGAGCTGCAGCGTGGCCCGGGAGGAGGACGGCTGCGTGGCGGGCTGCAGCTCTACGACACTCCCTATGACGACGAGCGAGGACAGCGACTGGGCCTCGTGTACGGAGAAGCTCAGGACGAGGGCAAGGAGAGCAGCCGGCTGCCGCAGGATGACGAGAGGCCGGCTGACGAGTACGACCAACCCTGGGAGTGGAAGAAGGACAACATCTCCAAAGCCTTCGCAGGTATGAAGAAACATCGTGACGGTGTTGTGAGGGGGAGCATAGAGTAGCACTGTTTGAATGTGGGCGTGAATAAGTGAAAGTGACTTATTACTGGAAAGCCCTTCGAGTGATCAATAAGTTTCATTGATTATGTGGATTCCCGGTTGAATATGAAAAGAGCAAATGATACACGGATATCGTTGGTGCTTGCTTGTGATTTTCAAACAGGGAAAATGTCAAAACAAAACACTACACTGATTTATTTTGCGTTGGAACTGTTCAATCATGCTTCTCAAAATGCATGATTTAGTTAATATATTAAAAAGCTTTATAAGTTAGAGAATTACATCATTGTATAAACCACACACCATATTTCTCAGGCTCTTCTGGCTTCAAATTGCCAGAATGAATCGATACTCGGAGCTTACCGGGAAATATTTGACATGTGAGATTCAGTGTGCAGGAAATGCCTGTTAAACTGAAAATCCATCTTAAAACCCACATATTTAAAATCATCTGTTGTCTTTCCTTGATATCTACTGAAGCTTCTTTAAACGACGCAGCAAAAATGAGGAATAACACAACATTTGTTTTTCCAAAAGGGGAATCATGAAATTGATTTAGTGAAAATGATTAATAGCACACAACTCAAAATGGCTCCTTTTCAAAGACCCTTCCAAGGGGACACATGGAGTCGAGTCCTTTAATGTTTCATCATAACATCGTCCAAGCCGTTTTCTTTTTAAGAAATGGAGACCACTGTGACCTTCACTGGCTCAAAGGACACTGTCTCTTTCACTACATTTAAACACCTACTGGCGACTATTGATTTCTCCCTCTCACACATATGCCACAACACTGTCACAGCAACCTAGGAGTTAATTGGAATTGACAGAGACGTCTCGTGTGTGATTTGCTGTGTTGATGTCATAAAAAGCAGGCTGACAGTAGGGGAGCTCGGAGGAAGTTCATTTCCTTTGTGAAGCGTCGTTTTTTCTGCGGTATTTTTGAAATAATTGGCTCGTGGTTATCGTTTTTAAAGTTGCCATGAGAGTTCATGTCCCATCCTATCTTCTTACGTTCCATCTACCGAGTGTAATTGGAGGGAGAGAGAGTGAAGTGGAAGCAAAGAGAAACCGGAACAGACTGATGGGTCATTTAGGAGTGGATCACTGTAAGGCACGTCGGGCCAAGTCAGCTTAATTGAGCTGCATCTTCAAGTCACCAAGGTCAAGGTGATGGGATAATAAATCAGCCGCCCCTCCGCACCCGCTCCCCCCCCCCTCCTACGTTTTCCCCCTCGCCTCTCTTCTCAGTTAATTACATGCCTACATGTGCGTGACCGATCCGGTGCTAATAAGAGAGTCATGGTCAGCACACAATAGTCTGAACACACTCACACTCGCATAGACGTATCATTTTACACCATGTTCATCCTTGAATCGCGTTAACCATAAAAAGCAGCACAGAGACGCCGTAACTAATTGGAGAGCAGAGTTTCAAATGGAAACGCACGGCTGTTAATTTAAAAGCCAATAGCACCTCTCACCTGTTGGCAGGACTTATTCCTGCCTTATCTGTTATTTTCTTTTGCATTCAAGCTTCTCTTCTTTGTGCCACATGCAGTATGCTCTCCTGCTTGCGGCACCATTTGAGGACACAGTGAATCAACACGCCTGTGAGGCTGGAGTTGTCTGACCCTGTGTTTTCCCCCCCCATTTAGAGTCAGCACTATAAGCCGTGGCGCTGTGTGTCTTCGCAGGCCGGAGCGCTGAAGTATAAACGCACAAACAGTGTTTTCCATTCTCACATTTAATCCATATTCCCAGGCCCGCTCAGCGTTGCTAGGCACGGCCGACATGCAAGGGGAGGGAAGAGATGGCGAGGACAGAGGACAGAGCTGAACAACAAGAGAGATGGAAAAGATGGACAGTGGGCAAAAAAAAAGGAGCGATGAGGAGGAGGAATGAGGGTTGGAAAATAGAGAGAGAGAGAGAGAGAGAGAGAGAGAGAGATGTCCAAGCTCAATGGGTGTTTGTGGAGGCCCAGTGCTGCTGAGGGGAGGGGTGTTGAGGAGAATTAATGGTCGGGGTGAGGTGAACAGAAAGGGGGGGGGGGGATTCAGGGCCATTGTAGCAGGGTGCAATCAGTCATCCTCCTAACACAGGCACACTCTCTACGACACACACACACCAGCATCGGCAGCAGAGGTGACAGCGGTGTCCTCGCAGCCCCCCCTCCCTGCGGATGTGACACACTCCCTCTGATAACCTGCTGCAGGGGGCAAAGGGGGCATCACGATCTGCCAGCAGCCCCCACGTCATCACCTCCACTGCACATAACACACACACACACACACACACACACACGTGGCTTCTCAAATCAGGTTTTCCAGCTGTGATTATCACCAGGCTACTAATTCAAGGGTGAGAGGAGATTGTGTGCACGTCGGCTCAAATGAGTGTGAGGGTGTTGGGGAGGGGTGGGGGGGGGGGGGGCCGGATCATATTGTGTATGGATTTACGTACTTGCCAATTCATGTAAGCTCTTCCGCACAGAATCTCGCTGATTATAATTTTTCGCGGATTACCCGTCTTTGAATGTAATCGGGTGAGTATTGTATGCTGAAACCAGGCATTTGAAAGCAATTGATTTGTTTTTCATTGGAGGTTTGAATATGGCTGGCTCAGCTGTGTGAGCGTACCTGAGGATTTAAACGTGACAGGTCTCTCTCAGTCCGCTGGGTTTTAATTACGCTGTTGGAGAGCTGTCACCAGTCACAAGCGTCCAGCTTGAATTACAACAGTCATTATTTCCTGGAAGTCAATAGTAACTCCAGCGGTGCGAGTTTCGGTCCGGCAGCCATTCAGCACCAACCCGAGAGCTAATGAAAGGCAGCATCTCATTAGCTCTCTGATGGTGACACCTAATTAACAGATGAATGGGTGTTTCACATATTTTTTTTTTTAAGTTTTATAGTCCACCTCAAGAGAATTGAGCCTTTTTATTTGAGCTAGATGATGAGCAATGGAGGAGTGGACACATGATGAGAGCGCCGCAAATCAGCTGGAAAGGTGAATGAATAACATCGCCGCCTCTAGCAATTACTATTCTCGTGCCATTGAGCAAAGCACTTATTCTCCACTTATTCCAGTGCAGCTGCTCATTAGGCAACAGCGAAAAACTGGGACTGGGAATGTGTTTGAACCAGAAGCAAGAGGGCGGTGAAAATGTATGTGCAGTTTAGGTAAATACTTTGCAGCCAATAAAATCTTCCTGTAATTAATTTACCTTTTGTAGCCATAAAATGGAAGAAATGAATAGAGCTGCCTGTAGCTTGAGTCGTGTTTAGGGGAATAGCAGTGACCACGAGTTCAACATGTTTCCTTTGTCTCCAGACTCTATATTGAAAAATTATTTTACAGAAAATCAATGATACTCTGGTGATAAATCCAATTGACCATGGTAACCTTTTTACTTCCAGTACCATTGTGAAGCTTTTCTAATCATATGGTTTAACTTCTGAACAAAAGGACCTTTTTTTTGTGATCATTAAACCTTTCATGTGGTGCCATCATCAGGCTAATTGGTCACTTTTGTTTGGTTTATGACCAAATGGCTTCATAGCTAAAAAATGCCCCTCAGTTGAGCTGTACTTTGTGTTTACTGCTAATTGGAGCACCTTAGCATGCTTAATTATAGCGAACCATAGACTTTACGACATGACTCCCCAAAAGTTGAGCCAAAGTCTCTTGCTTGCCGCCTGAGGGCTGGCTGCAGTAAAGGTCATAAATTCCACTTGCTCCACGTGTGTGGATGGGACATGGGCCAAACGAAAAAGACAAAATGCACCTTCCAAAAATGTATGGTTCCTGTCATTTGAGGTAGTTCTTATAACCCTGATTATTAAAACTGAGGTGAAAAGTTAGGCTTGACGGCCTCTGACTCACGATTGGTCGAGTGTGAATATCGATCACTACCGCCCAGGCTCCAACTGCTCAAGATGGTGCTGTTCGTATCCGGGATATTTTGCACACTGCATGTCAATATTGTTATTGTTGTGAGCATGCATTGAGCTCAAAGCATAGCTGTACCTCAGCAGCCTCACCAATCTGCGTTGGACTCAGTCTATGGACTCAAGTAATGCTTTGCTGATCATAACAGATTCTGTCTAAGAAAATATAGACATGTCTTCAAAGTCATTAGATTGCTTTATCCATCCTTGGGAAAGGAGCACTGTTAACGTAGACGCTAAAAGGAGCTGTAGAGTTTTAACGATTGCCAATGCAAAGGCTGAGTTGAGCAAACCTTGCAAAGGCAGATGGTCGACAGCCTATTTGTGCTGTGTCTGGATGTCTGGGCACATGTGCTCCGACATGTTTCCTGGGCTATTCTGGGTGTTTGCATGTCTCCCTGTACGAGCCCCATAAAAGCGTGTTAGTGTGTAGACGTGTGCATGCAGACAAGACAGAAAAGACAATTAGATTTCCATTTGCGGTGCGGTGCTGCTCTCTGTTGCTCTAAGCAGACCCTGGGGACATCTGACCAGTCTCTTCATCAATTTACTGGCACAATGGAAGGACTCTTATCTTGCTCTCACTCTCTTTTTCCCTTTCACTCCTGCCGCCACTCTCTCAGCCCCTTCCCTCCTCGCTGATTTTCTCCCTCCTTCAGCGTGAACCTTACCTGACATAAATGAAAAGGCATGTCCTCCGTGATCCCCTCTTGCCAGCCACTATGGGAGTGGAGTCGGAGCGATGATGGAAGTGGAGTAGGGCGCGACTGGAAGGGGGCCAGGGAATATGGAAAGAGAGATAATGCCCCACTTAGGTGAAAATGGGAAGATGAAAAAGAGGGAGGTTCAATACAAGCCTCGGGGAAATGGATGTAATGAATTACGAGAAAATGTGTACACAAAGGATGCTCAATGAATGTGTGATGCTTCTAAGATTGAAATCAAAACAGCGTGGATCTTCATTTTGAAAAGAGGGACTGGTGTGAATGCATGTTTTTAGTTTTTTTTTTCTACCCTGCACTGGTGTGATGGCAGAAGGTGTTAATTGTCTGTCCTTATGGGAGCCATTTTTCTTCAGCAGAAGCTCTTTGTGTGCAGAATGAAGACGAGCCGTCGGGGCTGTTTGAAGAACAGATGTTCTCATTAATGGAGCTAATGAAGCTGTGCTGTTGTCTTTCTCGGCTCCTCCTCCGCCGTGAGGACACAGGAAACGGCTGATGTGCTCGAAAAGTCAGTTATCTGTCACCCAAGGCAATTTGAGCTCTGTGCAACACCAGACAGGAGAACTTATCTGGCCCTTCCCTCCCCCCTCAGATGATTCCTGGTAATTGTTAAGCAGGTAGTTGAGGCACATGAGACCACACATTTATTAAATAGTTGTCACCTGTTTCATCAGTCTGGTAATTATGGGGGACAGAAACGATAACAAAATAAATACACTCAATTTTCCAACATAATAACTAATACATTGCAGTCGATTTAGAAAATAACCAGGAATGTGTGTGTAGATGTGACCATGCCTTTAACCCTAAACTATTAAGTGTGTCATTGTTTAGTTCTGGCAAACAAAAGCACTTCTGTGGATGACAACTCCACAGGTTCCTGGGATGAGTGAATGGAAGCCAGATGTTCCCTGTTTGTCAATGAGTGACATGGTGTGACAGTGTGTCTTTGCTCGAACGGGTGTGTTTGAATCTCTGTGTGTGCCTTAGCTTGGCAATCAACCTTTTGTTATCAGTGAGCAGCTCTCACAAGGTTCTGTGTTTGTGCAAGTGTGCGTGTTGGAGTGTGGGAGTGTGTGCGGGTGGGTGTGTGTGTGTGGGGGTGTATGTGTGTGTGTGTGTGTGTGTTTGGAACCTTTTGCATTTCAGGCGGAGCAAGTGTTAAGAGTCTGACAACCAAACAGAATAGGTAGAGTCTGGTGGTTTAGGAGGATTTCCTTCAAATCAAAGGGAGCACATGTGATATTAATATAAATCTATGTGAAAATGATGTGTTCATACAGATCTGATCAGCTCTGACAGATAGTGGAATTATTCATGCGAGTTTAGAACATGGAGAAGGGATTTTAATGGATGAGATCTATGATTTAAACGTAACAATACTTCAGTTGTACTCTTATAGTGAGAAACTGATTACAGCTTAAAATAAAGAGAAATCTACAAATGGGATCAGACGGTGGAAACAACTGCTATACTCTCACTTCTTTTGTAGAGCTCTTCTTTCACGAGGCAAAATGGCTTGTTGCAGCTGCTCAAACACTGAGGGAGAGGAATCTTGATGGGATTTTCCTCTCCGTCCACACCACCTGAGTTTATCCCTCGCTCGGATGGCTGGGCACATTTCTGACCTGTAATAAATTATCTCGTTTGTTTCCTCTCACACTTTAGTGAGCCTCTCATTTACACCCCCTCTCTCTTTCCACGCGTCTTTCGCAGTTTTGCTTGAGAACTAGAGGTGTGAAATGTGACGAGCGAACAGGCAGCAGAGTGCGGCAGTGATGGGGTGTTTCAGAATGTCAGGTGTGTGTGTGCGTGTCTTTGTGGGTTTGTGGACTCGTGCGTTTGCGTGCATGTCTGCCATCGTGGGATGCCAGGCCACACTTTAATCCTGGCTTCGGTGGAGGTGCAGCCCGCTCCAGATGGGGCCATTGTACCACGCCATGCATCAATAATTCATTGAGAGCCAGAGAAAGTGGCGGAGTGTCTGCCTGCTCAATAATTAACCAGCGAGGGAGAAAGGCATGTATGTACAGCCCGGGTCTCTCTCCAAACGCCCATTCAAATGGCCTTTGATGTTGCGGGCCTGGGGGGGTCTTTGGATTTGTCGCCTCATTTAGACATCACCCCTGTTTTCCCTTTATTTGTTTTGTAATCCCTTTCTGCTTTAAATGGGTCTGTGCGTGTGTGTTCGGCCGCAATAATGACTGTTAAATGAGATGGTTGCCCTCCGCGGTGGAAACTGCTCTATTTTCAGTTCCGTCTCACGGCGCACACTTTCTGCCGCTCTCTCACCGTAGGTAGGACAGTGAACTGAGCACTATTCTGCCCCCGAGCTCTTCAGTCTCAGTCACGTTCTGTTTCCAAAGCATCGACTTCCAGGAGACTTAAAGTGGATTCTGTTCAGATGACTGAACTTCTGTCGTCCTGTCTGTCTTATCTTCTCTGCCTTTTTTCTTTAGTCTTGTGATGAATAACTGTAAACACACAATCTGAGACGCTTCAGTGTGATGCAGCAAGGAGACAGGAAGTATAGTTCACCACATTTCCTGACACCACATCCCTGTCATCGGCACACGCGTGCTGCCGCTCTCTCACTCTCGACGGGGCCTCCCTGTCTTCCACCTTTTTTTCCACATCGCACTTCTCACGTACTCCTCATTATGAAATCTCTCCCCCAAATTCATCACCACCACCTCTCTCTCTTTCTCTTGCTTATCTTTACTTGGTTTCACCCATCTGCCGTTTTCTCACTCCCTTTTCTCTCCCGCCTCCTCCCCGCTCTCCCCCACTTCTATTAGAAATGAGGGAGTTGTCGGATTTGCCCTGGCCTGCCCCGGTGGGTCAGCTGGAGGAGGAGCCCCCCGTCAGAGAGCAAGGTGACCTCTAACCCTGAACACAACCAGCACGACCACCATCCTCCCTTTCGCTCCCCTGCCTTGCCATCCTTTATCTCTCCAAACACCCGCACAAATGCAGTCACGCTGACCTCTGCGACCCAAGCTGTTGTCCTACATCTGCTCTACCTTATCCCCCCAAACTCCCAGCAGGCCTTCATCTGCACCACCTGCATCTCTCTCTGCCTGTTGCACTCATTATGGTTTGCCCCCCCCCCGCAATTACTTAATCAACCATGCACGACCAGCTCCCGATATGTTGTTATATCTGCCTTATTCATATCAGAAATCTCATTCGAGCTGCAGTTACATTCAATGTTTAAGTACAAGCACTGCAGATTGGATGTCACCAAAACCAGGAACAAAAGCAGCAACGTTTCAGTCTTCACATGTACTTTGCTGCAGAACGGAATTAGGGTCGTAATCCGTGCCGTCGGCTCCTGGAGGTTGTGTGTGCCAGAGCCGGGCAGACAAGAAGCCAACTTCCTGCCTCTATCTGCCGTGGGAGATTCATAAAAATGTTGATGATGGTAATTGCGATGATGCTGATTCAATCTGTCAGAGCGGGACCTGCTGTCCTCTAGTTGCGAGAGGTCGCTCTCTCTCTCTCTCTCTCTCTCTCTCTCTCTCTCTCTCTCTCTCTCTCTCTCTCTCTCTCTCTCTCTCTCTCTCTCTCTCTCTCTCTCTCTCTCTCTCTCTCTCTGTGCTGTACGCGTGTTTTTTTGCAATAGCCTGGTTGATGATGTTTGCCCGACTCTGGCTGTGAGGTTTATAATCCCTTCTGGTCGCAGAACTGTCTAAATACGGTGACTCACTTTTTCTGTCTCTTGTCTGCCAACAGTGCAGTTTGACGGCGCAGAGTGGGACCGCTCCTCGTCGCCCACAGAACGCTTGCGTCCTCCGGGGCCGTGGTCCAGCCCGCTGGCAGGGGGGGGGAAGAAGTTTCGTATGCCGCAGGAAGGCTTGACCATGGTTGGGGAGAGGGTGGACGCCAGTGTTCCTCTGGAAAAGCAGGTGTATGTATGCAGCTTCTGTTAAACTCATAGCAGCTACATAAACATATATCACATGCTATTAAACTGAGTGGAGATCATAGTGTTTAAGGTTTAATCATATTAAAAGGCTTACATGATTTAAAATTCACTGATCTTGATAGTTAATCATTGCGTGCCCCTGTTGCCCTCGATTGAATTACCTCGAGTATAATATGGGATAAAGAAATTGCACTGTCTTAGATGAAAAACAGCTGTAATAGTAGTGGTGATGCAGTTGACATTAGCTGACATCAGAAATACCCACAATGCTGTGCAAGATTGAATATGTGCACATGTTTTAATCCAGTCAGGATTGTCTGACTGTTCCATTTCAATGAGTTATACGAAAGCCAGACATCTTGCCTGGAGCAGTGTATGATGTTTATATGCATCAATCAAACCTGAGTTATAGAATTAGGTAACTGCAAATCAAATGCCTCTGTGCAGAGATCCTGTACTTGCATGTATTTGTATAAAAGATATTTTGTATACTTGAGGGACAAAGAGAATGTGACGCATTAAAACAAAACTTCCACTAAGCAGCGCTCATCGGAGCTACGAAAGGTTAGAAGGAAACTAATTAAGTCGGAGCATTAAAAACTCACATCTACTCTGCGGTCTTGTAATTTCAGACATCATTGGTGTAATTTATGTTTCTCTTTCTGTGCATTTAATGGGCTGTTTGGTTAATGAAATCCAAGCACTTAACACCCTTTAAGCAAACATGCTTCCTGCACACGCACCACACACAATGGTGTACTCACAAACACACACACACGTGTCCATATTCACCAGGGGATGGTAGTTAATTATTATGCCCCATTACTCCCTGATGATCTCCTAAGGGCTGTTATGAGCTTTGTGGTCTCCTCCTGTTTTAAACAAAGAAACAGTGTCACCATCAACCTGTAGCATTCACTTCAATAGACTGTCTTATCTTTTGTTTATACTTTGATACTCCTTTGCAAAACACACAGATCCTTTTTTCTGCCTTTTTTTTTTGTTTGTTGTTTCACAATTAAAATGTTCCATATAAAAACATTGGTAGATAAATAATACACTGAGCTTGTTTTCCTACATTATAACAAATATTGATTGTCTGTTACAACTTCTTGTTCTTTTCGATCAAAGCTTTTTTGTTTGCCGCTGCCTTTTATTGAGTCACATCTGAGCCTTTTATTTATTCCAGACTTTTGCACGTGAAAGGTTTTGCAAAATTAAAAAAGCCTAAAGTAGAGGAAGCTCCCCAAAGATTCCTGCTTGCTCCTGGGGTTCCTGGGGCTCCTGAAGCTCCTGTAGCTCCTGGGGCTCCTGGGGCTCCTGAAGCTCCTGAAGCTCCTGGGGCTCCTGAGCATCCTCAAGTGAAGCTCCAGCAGCTCTTGGAGCAGTGTTTTCTGTGGAGAGCTTAAAATAATAAACATGAATATGGGTATAATATTTCCCCTTTATTCAACTTCAATCAATGAAATTGATTATGTAACGCTGTCTTTGCTCTTTGCCGGTGTCAGTGTTGGAAACAATCTTGACGTTACCGGAGTAACATGTGTTATGTTGTGTGTTTGTGTGTGTCAGATGGTACCACGGATCACTGTCTCGTTCTGAGGCAGAGTCGCTGCTAATGCTGTGTAAAGAGTGTAGCTACCTGGTGAGGAACAGTCAGGCCACCCGCTCCGACTTCTCCCTGTCCCTACGGTAAGTCATAGGCTCACACGTGCACACACACACACACATGCACGCTGATATACCACAACAAGCTGGAAGACATCCAAACCAGATATTTAATATTCAGTGCTACAATTTAATTGAGCACTTTCAGCCGTGCGAGTGAGGAGTGTGTGCAAAGTGTGTGTGAAGCCACCTGAGCTACCGATCTCATAGCGCACTCTCCCACACCTCTCCATCTGTCTCCCATCGCTCTCCCTCCCTCCCCTCCACCATCCCCCCCCACTTAAGATCACTGCCACACTGATGCCTTCCCCGATACTCATTTGCACCACATAATACTGCTTATCTGGTCAAATCTCTCCCTTGTAATTACCACCATGAACCATTGTCCCTGCCTCCAACCGCTTTCCCATCACCCCCTGTCCTCACCCCATCCTTGGCCCTTCTCCATGGCCTCCCTCCTTGGCCCCGTTGGGCCCTCTAATTGGTAATCAGGCAGGTAGAGCACACTTCAGTGCACACATCATCTTCCCCATAATCACTAATGAATATGAATTACCTTCTGCGGGCCACACAAGGAGGGTAGGGGGAGAGATGGAAGGGAGGGGGGAGGCACCGAGTGTCACCGTGTTGTGCTGACATACAAACAAGCTCATGCATTACTCATTTACATGAGTAGAGTGGGTTTGACACACACACACACAAAAACACACACACATACTTGCACGCACGTTTGCTCAAGCAACAAGGTCACAACTAGCACTTGAGATAATGTCTCTTATGAAACTGCAGAATCTATCAGCCTCACATTCTTTAGAAGGAGGAGCTGACCTTCAGAGTCCACAACATCAAAGTCAGTCGCAGCACAATCTGAAATGAGTCAGAGTCCTATAATCTGAATCGTTTTATTTTCTACATTCCTATTAGTAATAATTAGGCCCACGACATTTGCCCACGACATTTCAAAAATAAGTCACAACCAACAATTAAAAAATGCATGATTTTGCAGGTTTCTGAATATATTCTATATGTATGAGAAGACGCAGGAAAAGGGCAGAATTATGACACAAAACTCTAAAGCACATTGGCTTCCTTACTTTTGCTGTGCTCACCAGTCGTTTTAATCCCAAATTTACTTTCAAATGTCTCCTTTATATTTGTATCCCTTATCTTTCCTTTGTGTTGTCCACACATGCAGCTATTTGGATGTTTCATTTGGTACTGGAACACATAAATACAAGGATCTTCTTGCATTCTTTCTGCCCTGAAGGTCGATGAAAGCTCGTGTCCTTATAAAGTTAAGAGTGTGCAAATTCTAGAGTGTGCGCTTCCTCTCCTCATTAATGTCCCGTCAGCACAGGGGAAAGTGTGTGTGAATGGTGGCCACTTGAATCATTCAATTCAAAGCACAGTGCTTTTAATTAGATTCGATTACAGGTTTCATCCTAAATAGAGAGACTACTTTTCAAATTCTTTACCTGTGTGTTGTGACGGGTCTGCAGGTTGGACGAGGAGACTGACAAATGGCCATGATTCCAATATACCCTTCAGAAATAAGTCTATAATAACAGCTACATTTTTTGCAACCAACGCAGCGTCTGGGTGTTTCTGTCCTTAGTAGAATCTCTCTCCCCTGGGAAAAATCTAACCATGAGATTTTTCAAGATTTGAGTGCAACGTGAACAATTGGAGGAATGACAAAAGTAGTTTAGCGGCGACAAAATGAAGAGGCACTCCAAAGTGAGTCAGCACTGAAACAGACAGTCCTGCAGGATTGAACCCAACATGAATATATATGAAAGCAGCACTGGCAGGTTGTAATGTACCATGAGCTACAACCAGTCCCCCAAAACAAACAGAGCGGGATGAAAGCTCCCTGTCAGCTCCGAGCTTGATGACACGCGTCTGGCTGTCGCTGCTCTGGAGACTCGTGATGGGATGATCATGAACTGTTGTTGTTCAGCTGTTTGTATTCACGGAGGGTGTCTTTGATTTCAGCGCTCCTCAAATTTTAATTTGGTTGACTAGAACAATGACGATTACGGTGACAGGTTTCAGCCCTTGTCTTTCCCTCTGCTTCTATAATTAGACATAAGTCATGACTGGCTGGGGGGCGGGCGGGCTCTTAAAGGGGACGCGCGGCCGTTGGTGATGTTAAAGGGGAGGAACTGTCGTGGTTGTCTTGGCGAAGCCCGTTTCACAGTCGAGTGCCTCCTTTCTTTTTCTTTTTTCTTTCTCACACACTCTGGTTTTGTCTTTCCCACCATGTGCTCTTATACAATCCATTCATCCATCAAAGTGTCTCTTCCTTCCTAATTTGTGACATGGTGTTACGTCTTGGTTAGAATCTCCTCCTGCAAGTGCAGCAGAAGGAGGCAAACATAAATCCAGGCTGTCATTTCCCCTGTGTCGTTCTGTGACACAGCTTCATGTTTTATGTCCTCTACAATTCATGTCGCCCGCCCCTTTCTCTCCCTGCTATTTCTCTTTTTCATACCGGATCACTCTCATGCTTCTTCTCGTCTCCTCCCCCCCCTCTCTCTCAGGAGCTGCCAGGGTTTCATGCACATGAAGTTCACGCGGTGTAAAGACGGCAAGTACGTGCTGGGTCAGAACAGCCCTCCGTTTGACACCATCCCAGAGGTGATCCACTTCTACACCACGCACAAACTCCCCATCCGGGGTGCCGAGCACTTGTCCCTGCTGTTCCCCGTGCTGGTGCAGACACTCTGACTGACTCCCTCTGGACCTCCAGGATTTCATTGAGCTCAGACAATTAAAAACTTGAATGTTTGACGGGGTCTTCCCAGCGGAGTGCCATCAACTGTAGCCCTGTATTGGACCGGACTACTTTTGATGAATCGACACACCACAGAGCCAATGCCTTCACCCACCACTGCTGTTGTACCTGTGCCAAGAGTGTCTAAACATCCGGGAGGATTGATTCACATTAAATGCAATACCTGAACTTTAAGCCACCTTTGTTGTAACTTCTCTCCCTCATATCCTTTTGCTAAATCAAGGGGTTTACAATGTCAGGACATCTGAAATTGTCTCTTTCTTGACTACATGTCTCTCACCACTGTCTGAAAGGGGAGAACGTCTGCATATTCTAAACCTCCCCAGTTCACAGAAGAGCTGCAGAAGATTGAGATAAACGACTGCTGCTCCACAGAAATGCACCTCATCCACACTGGTCAAAATATTGCTGTTGTCAGGTGAAAACCTTGCAAGTTCTATTTTGCTTATTTTTCATATTTGAACCAGAATCCATAAATTGAATTGTACTAAATATGGTGAGAAACTTTTGTCATCCCCTGGGCTCAGAAACCCTGGTTATAAATTGAAAGAGAATATTGATTAAAAAAAAAATGCTATTTTTGAAGAAAAAAGGTTTTTACCCACAACAGTGATGTTTTAAATGCTTTTCTACAAAAAGCCACACAGTTGATTTTCATTCAGTCTGTTCTGTGGCGTCACGCTGCTGCTGTATGTTGATGATTTGCTTGACACGTCTCCATGTTACTTGTTGATTGTTCACTGTAAGCAACAGAGAGGCTGTGTTGTATTGGTACTCGTGCTGACCTTGCTGACCTGTATCTCTTGTTGGTTGCCTACGTTGCAATTGGTAGACAATGCTGGGTTTTAAAAAAAAAAGAAAGAAAAAAAACAACAACCCCTCTCACGGCTTTCATTGTCTTTTCACTGATTTAAAGATAAGCTACGTTTGAGAGCTGAGACGACATCCGAAGCTAATGGAGGACTCACACTGAAGCCTTGTCTGGAGTTCAATGCAGATCTGAAAGCAGCGACAGTTTCATGCTCGAGACACACAACATAACCTATAAAGAGGTGCACAGGAAATAAAATCCACAACCAGTAATTTTACCATACATAACACAAGGAACGCGACTTAGCGGAACCACAATTCAGTTTGGCAACGCCTGACATCACCCTATTCAAAGTCAATGACCAGCGTCTCGGTTTAAGTGTCTTACGCTTATGTATGAGTCCAGCGTAAGGGCACTGTCACACACATATGCAAATGAAGCAGTGGTGAACCTTCACCTCCCATTCACTTCCATTCTGTGTGAGCAAGGGTCATATAAAACGTTTGCTTCCTGTTGTGAAGCAAATCCTCAGTGTGGCTTTGCAAAAGTTCAACTTTGGTGGACTTTGGCCCGGGACATCTCCCTGCATTCCCGTATTTGTGACTGGGACCTGAGAGATGCTGATCAGGAAGCACTGGACGCTCTGGACTCTCGAACCTGACAAATGTGGGCCGTGTTCTCACACTTCCTACACTTTATCACTGATTTTCTGTCTGGCCAAGTCCTTTCATGTTGGCGCGTGCATCATATTTCAGTTTATTGCTTTGCCATCTGGAATGAGCTTCCACGTCGGCTGCCCGGTTGCAGTGTTGGGTGGCACAAACAGATTTCAGACGTTTGCCATTACCAAACACGTTTAGGACTATTAAAAGTTTTCTATTGCCTCTGTTGCATAAATTATTGTTGTTATGGCCATTTTCTCTCGATAGTAAAAGATGACGGATAAAAGATGCATTATTTACCTTATGTGATGAAACATCAATTTTGTTCTCAAAACAAAGGTTTCTCAAGAGACTTCAAGGTTTGCCTTAAAGTTGATCAGTGGTATATAGTCTTGAGACCAGGACGCCCACAAGTGGTTTAGAGATTCATTTCCATTTTTCAATTTGATGGATTTTTTTTACATTTTCATCAGACTCAAACAGGGAAGCTAATGAACCTTGAGGGATCACATACAGTAAGGGTTTGGGAATTTAGATAAAGAAATGTGTTGCACTTACATTTTCACATTTGAATGAATAAGAAAAAAAATATACCCCAAGTACTCATATTAGGAGTATCACTGATCAGATTCCTCACAAGAGACCCATTTGCAGCTCAGAAAGGAGAAAACAGACAAAGGACTTGGCAAGATTGCGTGCTTCACATACTCACACACACACACATTTGCTCTCCTCTATCCATTAACAGCAGGGTAGGGAGGGAGGGAGAGGGTGAGGACTGGGGGGTGGGAGGGTGAGGTGTGGCTGAGGGGGGCTGAGGCAGCCCTCATTATTTGGGCTGCGCTGCATTGAAAAGCGCTGGGATTGCTTTCATTACAGAGCCAAATGAAAAAGCAGAGGCTGATTACCCGTGTGACGGAGAGGAGACGAGCTGGATCACGCTCTATTGGGGAGAGAGAGTGAAGGGGGGGAAGGAAAAAAAATGGGGAAGGAGCGAAAAAGGGGGGTTGGGGGGGAGATGCCGCCTGCCTGCCTGCCTGCCTGTACTTCCCCAACAAGACTCCAAACAAGTGTGTTTGTATGTGTGTGGGTGACATGGAAGAAAGAGGGGGGGGCTGCTATCGTCCCACTTTTCAAACAGGGCTCCCCAGGGAAGCATATGAATAATACTGGCAGCAGCAATGCAACATGTAAATATCAAACAAATATCACAGTCACATTTCTCTCTGGGTTTGGTTTACAGCTCTTTTACCTGCTTATGCAAGTTTGTTGTATTTCTGTGAGCTCATTTGTATCCAACTAAAGAGGCCCCGGTACAGGGTAAAGATATATTTTCATGAACACATAGGTTGAGACAATGATTTGTGTGTGTGTGTGTGTGTTGTGTGAGTGTGTGTGTGCAGCTGTCACATGAGAATGCGAGTGATATCAGATCAGGAGGGTGTCGGCGGTAATGCGGTGACGGCAGGTGTTAATCCATCAGACAGCCTCGGAGGAATGAACATCTGTGATCACCGAAGAGCCAAAGGAACACGCTCGGAAACCACATGACACCCACACACGCATGTTCCGACAGAGTCATGATCCATTTGTCTGATGAGTTTGTACAGGAGAAGGTTTACGATGGATAGATGCCACTTTCACAGAAGATATTTTGATTTGTCACAGCAGTCCAGCAGATAAAAGTAATGAATATAATAATGGTTGAGTTCCATTAACCTGCTCCAGTTCAAGGACCCTGGTTCCCGGACTTGTTGATGGTTTACCAGGACACTGGAATTGAAGAAAGTCATCCTGGATGTTATGAGTAACACAACACACAGTCTACGTTAGCTAAGGAAGCAAGATTTGAGTTTAATCAAGTAATTTATTTATTACTTACTTTCAATTTAGATTTTTTATTAGTGGGAAATTGCTTTTTGTAATCTAGACGAACAAGAAAATGTGTCTGGATTTTTTGTTTACTTTTTTCTCAGCGTTTGTTTTTGTAATATTCATTTTAGCCACAAGTGGCGTAAGTAGAAGCGTTAAATGCGTTACGTTCTTTTTCCAGATCATCTTAAATTTCTCCTTTCAACACAAAATAAAATAATGAAGTGTATAATGGGCAAAAGAAAGAAAATGTTAACAAAGGCTTTCTTCCAAAGAAGATTGTGGAAGTCTGGTCTGATAAAAATAACTATTACTGATAATGATAAACTTTTAATTGTATAGCACCTCTCTTAACGATGTTACAAAGACAGAAACAATGAGATTTAAACAATGGAAAGTAAAATGGATAGAATTATATAAACATTCGACATCAATAGTTTGTAAAAACTCTCATAAGAAAGAGAAAGCTCTAAGAGTCGATTTAAAAGAAGCTTGAGAATGACTTTGTATGTTCAATGAGGAGCGATGTGAGGACTCTGTCACCCTTTATCATGAGGTGAGACCTGGGAGTATTAAGCACTGGATCAGTGGCTAATACCAAATCAATAGAATGACTCTATAAGTCTATATACAGGCTCTTTAATATTGTCCTCGACATTTACTTTGACATTACACTTAGCCTTTCAGTGGCCTGTAAGGAGTCTGAAAACCTTTCTTTCTTTTCTGCGGTGTGAAATCTGACATGAACACAATTTGTTTTCTCCCGAAGATGAAACGGTTGTGTTGTTTTCTTTTCATGAGCGTTTCTGTCTGTGCTTGTCTCGTGGGGTAAGGTGGGCAGAGAGCTGTTGGAAAAGGTGTGTTCACATGTTGCTGTGCAGAGTCAGAGTTTAGCAACTTTTGAATCGGAATCCAATGACAAACCCAGTTGTCAATCAAATTACAACACCCCCACACTGGCCTGATGAAGCAGATTAGCTGTTGCCTTAACTCTTAGGCACACAAGCACAAAGAACATGTTTTATTTTATAACTCATAATATACTATGTCCTTAATAGTTGCTCATTTAGTCCTGAGTTCATGTTATAGATTAAATACTTAAGATTTCAAACTAAGTTGTCAGGGGGATTGACCCACACTTGAATTCTATCAGGGGTGTCTCCACCACCAGTTGCTCCTTCACACAACACACAACACACAACACAGTGGCTGGCAATCACACACACTCAGAGCCACAAGTGAGGCCCAGGACATGCATGTCAGACCAAGAGGCTGCTGTTCTCCCCCTCTCATATCCTCTATCCCAGACATGCTAATCCCTGCAGTTGCAGCAGGCAGGCGTGGAGGAGATAGACTGGAGGTCAGTGTGAGCAGGTGTGTGTGTACATGCCGTCAGGCTCTGCCGGGCGACTGTAATCGGAGATGGATTGGAGACAGAGCAGCTGCTGTTTTGGGGGGTTTTCAGGAGAGGGGGATATTTGTGGGGTAGAATTTGGAATGGATGGTTTATCCACTTCTGCCCCAAGTACTTTGGTGAACGTTTAAAAGTCTGTGGACAGGTTTTGTCGACACGATGGCATCAGAACTGTGCAAATCCAGTCATGAAACTTGACAGTCTGACCCATGACTACTCATGAAATGATGCACTTGTGACAGCAGAGATCTTGTGTAATAATGTAGCAGTAGTTGTGTGTATGTAGTGTAATAGTGACATTGTGTACTTGACCATGATTCACTATACCCGACCTCGATGAATTCAGGTCAGTACGCTTTTAACCAAACCTGTGCCAAAAGGGCCTGTTTCATCTGACTCAAGCTGGATGCCTGTTTTTAGAAGAACATCTTCCAACTGCACCCAGTCACATCTTCAAATGTAGACAAATAGATTATTTACATTTTTCAATTTTCTTTTTACAAACCTTGACATTTACAGAATTATAGCTGAAGGTTACATTTTTTTCATTTAAAAAACTGAGATTATATCATGACAAGAATTTAATGAATAACTAGCTGCAGAAACACCGGCTGAGGAGACAGAGCTGGTTGTCCACTAACCAGATGGTCCGTGGATAGATGCACTGTGTAAATGTGAATAGCAAAATAAAAACACATGGGGATATAGTGACGTAACTGAGACGTTAAATCCAGTTTAAAAAAATTCTGCCCTGACTCGGAGTCTTGATCAACACTAGACAGCAGAATGAATGGGGTGCACAAAGGGATGCTGGGAAGAACCAATCCAAGTCTTAGTCGGTTCCTTTAGATAACCTCCTGTGAAGTGACCTTTGCCTTGGCTCCCTCTCCCAGCGTCTCCCCATCTCCCTCCTGGATAAAACCCTCTGATCCAAGGGATCTTATCACCAAATCTCCCAGCCTGGGTCTTTGCTCGCCTTTCTCCACATGTAATTACACTGGGTTGAATCTGAGAGCTGTGTAGGTAGTGAGGGGGAAGCATCACACACCGAATGAATGTGTGTGTCATCTCTTGTGAGAGCAGTCCCACTGAGCCACAGAGGACAGACTGGCTTCGGTTGGGGGGCCGCCTCAAATAGGACCCCTGGCCGCTCCTCGCCTGGCCCCCACTCCACCTCCGAGCTGCTTCAAAAAGGGACAAGAAAGAAAGAAGTGTTTCATACTGGCACACTCAGCGGCTCGGACCAGATGGAGTCTTTGTTCTTTCTCTCTCTCACACACACACACATACGGTGCAAACATGTCTGTACTGTACAAAAACCGGGACACATTGCACATGCACACACACACATGCGTGCACGTTTCCTCACCATGCAGCAAGATAAATCCAGGATCACGGTGACAGGGGGGTGGTGTGATTCTCTTGTCCTCCGTCGTGTTCACATTAGTCTTATGCAAATAGGCATTGTGCACAGAGAATGACACAAATCCACCATGTCTAAATCCTCAAAGAAGACCAGTGATGGCTATTTAGTTAACATGATTTATTAAGGTGTTTGACCCAGTTAGCACACGCAGCTGGAGAACTGTGTTAGATTCAGTGGACTGGAGAAATGGAAAACTGCCACATCTGGAATGCGAGGACACACAGAAGATTTGAATGAAAATGAATTTATTGATTTTACCGATTGTGTTTTTTGGTCCTTCTAGACGAATGGAAGACAAGGAGTGAGGAAGAGAACAGTTGGAAGCTGGGATGTGTCTTTCAATCTCGTTTTTATTGTGCACATTTAATACAGTTTGAGTTAAAATGACAGAGACGTTGTGTCAGTTTCAAGGTTCAGGTTTTACTGAAAACCCGTTGTCAGTATTAGTAAGTGGTGATCAGGAAAGAAAAACAGCAACTAAATCCTGTGCAGAGATTAGGAATTTAAGAAACATAACAAACACCCATCACTGAGTGCTGCACATCTTGTAAACAAAGGTTTTATCTGCTAATAGAAAATGGAGGATGTCTCAGTATTTATTTATTTTTATGGCCAGAGGTAAATGTTTTTTTGTTTGGGTCATTGTCTCCAATAGTTTTTTATGTGTCAATTCTTCAGCTCTTAGATTAGATTCCTGGTCTTTTTAGGAATTGTTCTACCCCCCTCTCTGGCCCAATGTCAGCTCGGACATACTTCAGCTACAGCTTTACAGATAATAGATTGATGGATGAATCTAAACAATTTATTAAACCTAATCCAATGAGGATGTGATAGTGGTGAGAGAAGGGAGAGGATAACATGGCGCACAAGATGGATGAGGAGCAGGATAAGGAAGCAGAGGATTCACTCACTCACTACAAATAACTCCCCACAGCTCAACGTTCTGGCATTTTCTAATGTTCCACATGGCATAAGGTCACGATCGTCCCCGGCTATTCCAGGAAAGAGGGATCAGACGTTTCTGACAGGAAGCAGTCGGTGACCTTTATGCTGGAAATGCTTGGCTGCTGTTGCGTCTTCGTTTTCCTTTCCCATCAGCAACTGGATGTGGAGGCGGAGCAGAAACACACCCTTGAGCTGAGGTAAGTATGAAATGCCAGTCTGTCAGCTCGTGTCTCATGGTCTTTGCCGTCGCTGCTATCGGCCCAAGCCATCAGCTCAGGATGAAGCAACCTTCTCTGCAAGGGTTTGATCATTTCTCAGTATTCACATTGACAACCTTCAGTCACTCCCTTTGTTTTGCCCTTTACATGTGTGTGAAGCAATAATCCCCAATCCTTCTAATGATGGATTTAACAAAAGGTTTCAAGTGAAAATAAAACAAAACCTCCACCCAACTGTTTGAATGTTATAGACAAGATAACCTTGGAGTTCCAGAGACTTAAAAGAGGAAGCTCTTCAAAGAATGAGATTCATGACTTATACTAACCTGAACTCAGCCAAATGAAAACCTGTGTCAAGAATTTATCTACATTGTTCATCAATGTCTGACCTTGGTCTGAGTAAGAGAGAAATATTTATCTTCCCACCAGGATATTATCTGTATGCAGCAGGTTAAACTGTAATAAACTGACAAAACAGAGCATTTCCTACTGCTACATGTGTCTGCTATGAGCAAAGATCCCCACTTATTCTACAAAAGACCCCAAACATCACTGTGTTTCTTCTTGACTGACTATAAAGTGGATCAAAACACACACAGAATATGAATGAGAGGAAGGCCCCTGATTTAATATAACAACATGAGACGTGTGAGAAACCTCATTAAAAGGGGAATGGGATTTTATTTCGCTATATAATCGTATAAGGCACTACATCACCCAGGGCAGAATTGTCATTTACAGTCCACCATTAAATTATTCACATCCAGCGCTCATTTCAGTCACTAGTGGTTAGTTGACGGAGTGGTTTATACACGTGCTGCTGAGAAGAGAGAGAGGTCCTTCCGTGTGGCTATTACAGCTGAAACAGATGAAAGAGGAACCAACTGACAGAGCTGCAGCCTGACATGTCTGAAACTGGTGGTTATAATAAAACCAGAATCTCTTCCGACTTCATGTAAAAAACGTTGCTTTTCCTGTAGCGCCACCTTCAGGGCAAACGTGATAATCTCGCCCACAAGTGGTAAGAAGCTAGTAATAACATCCATGTAACAGGTTTGGTTTTCTGGTGTGTGATGAGCATCACAGCCTCAAGAGGCCGCTGGTCTGACAAAGTCTTACAGTGCATCTCAAATCATAACAAAACTCATGAAGTAAGTCCAAGTACCATGAGGGGGTTTACGCACGCACAAAGATGCCAAATGTTTTCATAGAAAATAAATAGTTTGCCAACTGTGATTTGAAATGCTGCTGTTTTAAAAGAATCTTCAAATAGCACGGAGAAAAAACAAGGTTAAACAAAGTGCCCTGCATATAATGAAAAAAAGAAACACATTGACAGACACAACACTGATGAATATAATAATACTGTTACTGATATTAACAGCGGGCGTTGACTGGACTGTTAAACATTAGGAGCTGAGCCCAGATTCTTCTCCATCAAAACGTAAATACTTCTGTTACTGCACGTTAGAGAGCTACGATAAAATGTAAAACTTGGTTTATTATTTGTTATTGTTATCATCTATCATTGTTATTGTTGTTGTTGCTCTGAAATTTGTCATCTACATTTCACAGGTGAAAGGCATCGGTCAATGCATTAATTCTTCCTAGTTAGCCAAACTTCAATAAGTAGTAGCTCTCACTACTGTATGATTGGACGCATGTAACACATATAATGTGAGTTTGACCCTTTCTACCAATTTACCACTTTATCTTTTATAACCACGATGTGTTAGCGTGACAGATCTAATTCATATGGATTCTGTGTTTATTCTACAGTTTGATCTGACATCTTTCATGAGTGAGCCAACTTTGTATCTAACGTTATCAACTCAGCTACATTTTGTCTTCTGGAAGCCGTGGTAATTGTCATCTGACAATATTAGGCAACTTGCCTGGGTCTTGTCACTGTCTTTACGGCACCAGATCAATTAAATCCAAATAGATTTGTCTTAATAACTTATACGACACCAGGACTGTATGACTATTGATCACTTCCATAGATATTAGCTGCAGTGCAATACAAAGTGAGCTGTGTATTGCATATGCTCTTCTCATATCATGTTCATGTAACATACAGACATTTAACTACCTTGTTTTTATGGCTCAGCATCAATGGATGTTTGTGCTACATTTTCAACCCCTTTACCTGGTAAAAGAATCTATGTATATCCATTATTAACGTGAGCTAGCATTTGGCAAAGTGATCCCATCAATTAAATTATTGACATAGACCTGTCAGTCAACAAGACATGAGTATTATCCCGTGAACCCTCTTTGATTGGTCCTGCCGCTTCATTATACATGTTAGTTTAAAACTGACATGTTATTTTACTGACGTTCAGTTTCATAACGATAAACGGCTGGATGAAGGGAAATATTCTGAGCTAAACAAAGTAAAAAAAAATTGGCTACAGTCCTGAAATTCCAGGCAAGGCAACGCCCACAAATATCTCTAAAGTATCACAGCATTTCATTTGGGGCTTGGTTTAATCCGGGTCCAAGAAACTGTCCTCTTACTTTTCATAGTTTTGAAATGTTCAATTTGATCACTGTGTCAAACTATTTCAAGCTTTCAGTCACTCTGGTAATGTGAGCAATAATGTTGAAGTATTGTAAAAAGTGGCTTTAACGATTTGGATTGTACCATAATCTACAATCTGGAATTATCTGGTCCACTGATTCACATCCATGCTACCCTGGTCATAGTGCATAAACAAAAAGTGGCTGATAGCAGGATTGTGTCAGTTCTACGTCTATGTCTTTTTGACGTTAAGGCCTCGTTAAAGTGCTTCCACTCAGAACTTGCTGAGGGGCGGCCGCGCCTTCACCAACACGGCTGAGAGCAGGTCTGTGGGCCCGGAGTGGTGCGGCACAGCAGTGGCAGAGGGATCCCCATTCTTGTTGTCCGAGTTCATAGGCGTTGGAGCCTTCCCTCTGTTCAGTGTGGACTTGCCAGTACCACTGCCCCCTCCTCCACCCAGACTGGTCTTGCTGTTCTCTGCTGTGGGGATGACCGTGCCCAGGTTGAGGTTGCCCACGACAGGAGAGCCAGTTGACTCCAAACTGCTCTGACAGCAGCACAGCAGCCGAAAGAAGGCTGCTCTCATCTCCCTGCTGGACAGGGTGTATATCAGAGGATTGAGGGCAGAGTTGAGCACAGCCAGAGCGATGAACCAGTCCACCTTGTAGAGCACAGGGCACTTATATGGGCTGCAACCCACATCCAGCAGCAGCAGGAGGAAGAGCGGCGCCCAGCACATGACAAACACCCCAAGAACAATAACCACCGTCCGCAGCAGGGCCAGTGAGCGTTCCGAAGGCCGACTGCTCACCCTGCGACCGCTGGAGGTCACCAGGCGGTAGATCCTGATGTAGAGGATGATGATGGCCACCAACAGAGCACTGAAGACACTGATGCAGAAGGCCACGTAACTCTTAGCGTAGAGCGGCAGCACCGTGGAGCAGGAGGTCACATTGTCCAGGCAGTTCCACCCTAGGCTGGGCAGAGCACTGAGCAGCACTGACACAAGCCAGCAGGCTGCCAGCAGTCCCAGGAGCCTCCCTCGACCCGCCGTCTCACAGGGACGCAGACGCACCATCGTCATGTGCCTCTCGATCCCAATGGCCAGAAGGCTGAAGGTTGAGGCGCTGAGGGCCACAAACATGCTCCCTTCTCTGGCCAGCCACTGCACCGGCGTCAGGTAGTAGGTGTTCTTTCCTGAAGTAAAGATGTTCACTGCATAGGCCACACCAGCCAGCAGGTCTGACAGCGCCAGGTTTCCAATGAGGAAGTACATGCGGCTGTGGAAGCGCTTGTTCTTCCAGAGGGCGAGCAGGACCATGACGTTCTCCAGGACGATCAGCACGCAGATGAAGAGCAGCACGGCCAGCTTACAGGCCTCGATGCTGCGAAACGGATCCCACTTCCCTGTGTGGTTGTAGTGTCTGACGATGACAGCGTTCATCCCTTCCTCCAGTTTGTAGTCCATACTGCCTGCTACTCGTGGCCTTCCTTAGTCGCACAGCAGAGGGAGCCACAACACAGCTGCGGGAGGTCCGGCTGCTCAGCCCGGCAGTCTTAGAGCAGTCATTTTACAGCTTCATTAGTCAGGGACCTGCCAAACACATGCAATTAAGAGACCACATTTACTCTTAAAATAGACATTTAGCACAAAAACATCCCAAAAGTCACATTCAACAAGGTTTGGACTAATGTCTGTCATATAAAGATCTCTCTGATGGATCTGCAAGAAGCATCAAAAACAGTCAATTTAAAATAAACATTAAAAATGTATATATATATATATATATATATATATATATATATATATATATAAGGACGTCTTCCTTGATTCTACATTTAACAGTAACAAGCATCACTGAGATTCAAAATATTGAATATTATTAAGAAAGCAGCAACATGTAGAATATATAAACTATATAGGCTACTTTATAACACAATAAAAAAGGAAGGTTAAGTTTATTGTCACACTTATTACTCTATGTTCCTTATTATTAGAACAAAGAGATGTTACATTTAAGTGTTAAAAAGCCATTGTGTCACAGACATGCCATTATTTATTATTAAATCAAAATGTCTGGGGAAAACACTATGACTCCCAAACAAATGTCAACGATCATAAGAAAAATATGTATTACTTGATTAATGCTTTATTGCGCATAAAATACTGAGGATGGATAAACGGGGTTTATAAAATAGTAACATCAATAATAAGCCCCTTTATGTTCATTAACCATTAACAAATTCTCCTCTATCAATAAATAAAAAAGTTTAAACACCATTTAAACCGAGTTGTACTTGAAACCAGATGCCTGATTATTGTAGTAACTGCAACTTCCCTGTTCTTAAAACCTTGGACAGAGGTAAATAGGGCCTTTAACTGTCTTTCTGCACAAACTCTCTCTGCACAGCTTTTGTATTACTTCATCAAGCAGCTTCAGTAACTTATCGTACCTTGGGAAGTCATTGCCTTCATCTAACCATCCAGGCGGTGTTGAGTTTTTAAAGTTATTATTCTCTCCTGCATAAAAGATGTTCCGGTAAAAGAAAATGCCAAAATGACGTTGCCTTGTAGTCAAAGGTCCATGTCTTGTCCGCTTTTCCAATCACTGAAAAAACTTCCTCAAGCATTCATTCAGGTTGTCCTCCTCTGTCCTCGCTGCTCTGTGTCAGCTCCCGACTCTCCCTTCTCTCACCCCTCCTTCCTCATGGAGAGGCGGGATCTTTTCCCAACTCTCCATTTTGATTCTTACCAATCAGGGGAGGGAAGAGCCATGTGCTGCATTTGGCCACATGATTTGCTCATAATAATATGACATGAAGTTGGATTGAAGGTTGATTTTCAACACGTGCATGCAGAGTCTTTATTCTCTGTGCAGGGACTAGTTGAATGTGTAAGAAAAACATTGTCTATTCCAATTGGTTAGT
Source organism: Platichthys flesus (assembly GCF_949316205.1). Lineage (NCBI taxonomy): Eukaryota > Metazoa > Chordata > Actinopteri > Pleuronectiformes > Pleuronectidae > Platichthys > Platichthys flesus. The sequence continues at coordinate 14,862,719 of NC_084953.1, read as the reverse complement.
TGATGGACACTCATTTGAAGTGTGCATGTTGTGGATTGTATTTGCTTACTTTTTTGTTGAAAGTGCATTGAAAAAAAGTTGCCTTTCCATAAAAAATTGGGAAAAAATGTGTGAACCGATTCCCTTCACTGCTGCTTCCGCTTCTTGATCTTGTTCTATTGTTTAATGGCATCTCAACTTCCTGCAATTGGTAAGAAGGTCTGGACCAAATAAAGTAGGTGTGTAAGCCCCCAAAGCTTTAACTGGTACCTCTGCTATTTGGCACCGGAAACACTAGGTCTAAGCTCATTATATGTTGAAAACTTTACAATTTGCCTGACAGTAGCCGAATCGGTGTAATGGTACATAGATATACAGATATTCGGTTTTAAGTACAAAGACCAATCTCAATATCCTTCTCCTCCCACATTCTCCTCTCTGGAGTAGATGAGATGTTGCCTGAGACCCCAGATTGAGGAGCTAACCTGTGGTCAACCAGGTTTGTTTAGCTGTTGCTGGAACAGAAGGACTTTTGGCAGGGACGGCAAACTCAAGGTCTGGCTATGAGATCTGGCTGTGCATTCTTTGTGGTTCTCTGGATTGCTGAACAGTTTGGAACATCAACGTCTCTGTGACTCACTCATTCCTCTAGTCTATAGGCTCCATCCCTTAGATATCACCCAGGAAAAGTGAGGCAAGGCCCCATGTTAGGGGACTTCCTCTGGGTTTCCAGGTGTAGGATCAGGCGAGGGCAATCCACCTTGGGTGTTGACTGGAAGCTAGCCGACTGGGATGCTTATTGGTAGCTAGCAGACTGGGAGATGGCCCAGTGCTAACTTACATTTTACTTGGGGTTTAGTATGAAAATGTCAGGAGCAACTGACTTTTGCATTCTCACATATAACCCCCTCTGGAAAAATTCTGGAAATGTCCAGAGTTCCGTGCATGTCTGAGCCCATAGATGACCGGTTGCACAAGGGTGGCTAGGATAATTGGACACAGGTCATACGCAGCCTAGAGGGACTGAATCATGAGAGCAGGAAACAAGGACAGGAAGTGAAGCAACACACCAGGTAAGTAATTTCCAAGTTAAATGGGCAATAACAGAGGGAGTCAAAACAGACACTTAAGGGAAGAACTATGACAAGAACAGATATGAGTATTGCTTCTGCCTTGTATTGCACAATGAGAAGACAATGTTGAAAGAGAAAGGCTGCTTTGTTTTCCTTTCCCTCGTTTTCTCTTTGCTGATGTTTGCTCTGTTTTTCAAACTGTCCATCTACTCTGTTTTTTGTTTTTGCATTCTTTGCTCTTGCTGAATCAAATTGGCTAAAATAGCATAAGACAGACCACAAATTGAGACAGTGATGGATTACAGTGCTCGCTAACAGAGAATGACAGCCTTGCAAATGTTGATAAAAAGAGGGATAGATGGAAAGAGACAACAAAGAACATGAGACTGTGAAGCAGCAGAACAGTTCTCTCTCTCTCTCACTCCCTCTCTCTCTCTCTCTCTCTCTCTCTGTTTCTCTCTCTCTCTCTCACACAGACAGTCCCTGTGGTATCACAGATTTGTGAGGTCACAGGCAGTCTGGCCCCTTTGCACATGTCAGTCCAGACATTGCAGATTAATGAATGACCTCCAGAGCTGTTGACTTTACCCCGAGCAGCAAGAGATGTACGAACTCTCAGACAACATTTATAACCATAAGAAAACACCCCAGAGGCCTTGGCTCCAGGTTGTTGCAAGCTGGATACACACTTCCTGGATGTTTGGTGCTGGTGGTGGAAAGAGGAAATGTATCTGCAGGTCACCAGATCAGGAAAAAATGGAACTGTTGCCAAGTCTCATAAAAGTTTGTATGGCGGTGATGCTATTGTGTGCGTGTTTGTGCATCTTTGGGTGTATGTGGCCTGTGTGGGTGTGTTATTGGCAGCGTTGTGAGTCAGGGAACACTGACGCAGGCTTGGGTGGTGAGTTGGTTGTTTGGGAATGCAAAGTGTAGTGGGAACGAAAGAGGAACAGCTCAAGCGGTGGAAAACGAGGGCCTCTCGGGCCATCTCCCCACTTCCCACCACTCCAAACACACTGAAAAAACAACATTCCAAAAAAATTCCATTGATTGGAAAGTTCATGAATTATAGGTAATGGTAGCTGAAGAAAATTAATTTGAAGTCCCTCAAAGATATCATCCCTGAGTCACTATTTCCACCATTGTCATTCTTGTGATTACAGACAGAAAATTACTAAATGCTTAATCGTTCTGAAAACACGACCTTTGAACATGATGGAACTTGAATTGGTGAAACTAAACTTGTTGGTTAGGTACAGATAACAAAACAATTTAATTTGGTTCAGGCAACAAAGCTATAAGGAGCTCCTGGAGTCTTAAAAGATGATCAAGTTATAATCTTGTTGGAACAAGTTACTATATCATGTTCTCACAAGATAATTATCTAGTGGGATCTCATTTAGATATTATTTATGCCATATAGCTGATGTTTCTCTACTGACTTCAGCTTTGTTAAAGATTTTTCACAGCACTTGGTTAAAGTTGCAAAATATTGTGGTCTTGTTTAATACAGGAAAGTTCACTGTGACACAACCTGTTTATTTACATCTAACCAAAACTGTTATGTTTCCCCAACCTCAACCAAAGAGATCTTGCTGCGACAAAAGCTTCTAAACCTCATCTAACCAGCAATTCTGTTGCCACCGCAATGTACCTGCAAAAACAGATATGAGCATAACTTTCAGGTGACATGGTTGACAGCAGGTACCTGCATTTAATCCCTCCTTTATTTCTCTGTAGAAAAAGAAAGATCATCATAAATCTCGTCTTTCGAGTGTTGTTCCATCACTTATGCAGCTCACTGTATCGCTTTTGTTTAAATACAAGAGAGCTTACATAAAGTTTTGAGCTATCCTCAATACGTAAATGATATTGGCCCTCATTGCAACAAAAGCTTCAACTAATAAAATCCTGTTGATCTTGGATCATTTATAAAATGTATTTCCTGGACCATCAGACATTCTCTCGCGGAGAACTTGGATTGAATCTTCGTAGGAAGTTGTGAGCAGAGCACTGATAGTGAGAGCTGATAGTGTATCTGGAGCAGTGGTGTTGCTGGAGGGTTATCAGTGCAGGTCTGAGGTCTTTAAGGGCACAAGGTGACTGCTAGTCTGAGGACTAGTGCTGCTGCTTCTTTAAGATAACCTTTTTATCTGCATCCAGCTCTAAATAGCCTCAAAAGACACTTCAATAAAATGATGGATGGAGGACAGATGGGAGCGCAATGTATTTTCGTGATAAGTTGAGTGTTAACTTCTCTGAAGAAATAAGTTTTTTGGATGTATCTTTCAGTGAGACTGTCAAGCTCAGCTATTAAAAAACAATGAAAAATCTCCAGACATCAAACTGACATTAGGTGCTGGCAAACATTGCACCGTGAACTCTAAATCGTGGCCCCCTCATCGCTCAAAAAGTCAGCCTGTCTGTTCTCACATGAATCCGTATGGAATTTACAGAGTCAAGATCTTTATGGCGTTATTTATTTTCTTTAAGATAGGGGACTTTAACACTAAGAAGACTTCAAGCCTTTGCTTTGCCAAAATATGTTAAAAATAACTTGGACCTCAGTCATGTAAACAAGCATGCCCAATTTTCTCAGAACTGCTTCACTAATGTCTGGGAAAGTTTGGAAAGAATTCTGTATGTGTGTGTGTGTGTGTGTGTGTGTGTGCGTGTGTGTGTGTGTGTGTCAGTTTCAGTTGAAATGGGCATGATGTGCCTCTTCCCTTGCATGGGGCCATATTTGCGTACCCTTTTATCATTTATCCTTCACACCAGAATCATAACTCTACATTCATTCAACACACACACATCAAAACACTGTCGCCACACAAAGCAAAACAAAATCATGCAGAAGTTATACATCTTATTTTTGGAACGTGTTTGTGTATGCTGGCTCTTCGTGCTTGTCTGTCTGCTGCTCAGTAAGAAAGGGTCAAAGGTACATTTCCCTCGAGACGCAGCCTAATGGTCACGCAGTCCAGTGAGTCGGTCCCCACACATGCTCCTCCGACCGGCAATCTTACAACCATCCAACCCCAACCACCCCCAACACCCGCGTCAAAGTCCAAAGACCCCCCTCTACCCGGCTACAACCCCACACCCTCAGGTCTCAGAAGAAAGGCAGCAGGAGCCTGAGAAAGAAGTAACCCACTGACAGAAACAGACCAGACTCCATTTCTAAAGAGCAACGGTACAGATTTCGAATCACTTTAACCTTTCAATGTCATGCTTGTGTATTCTTTTTCAGAAATGCACTATAGACTGGATATTCTCCTGACATTTTCCGGAGGGACTGTATGTAAGAACGCAAATCAGTCGCTCTGGACATTCTCCACAAAACTTTTCCAGCCCCCCATTAAAATCACTGAGTGAGACCATGTGAACTTACAGCAGGAAATTTTAACAGTGAAAATGACAGCGAGTGCGTGTGCCTGTTACATTTCTAGCATGTGTCAGACCCAAAACCGTAAATGGCTTATGTTGATATTAATGATGCTTCCAAATGCCTTCTTCTTCCACAATCTTTGAAAGGCTGTAAACAAAAATATATGTTTTCCACAGCAGAATTTAAACATCATGTCCAACCTATAAGCTCTGTAGCATCTTTTATTCCATCACTAAGCGCTCCTCGAAAGAACTGAATTCATGATTAACATTTTGAGTGTCATCATTGTAAAATGATACCAGACGGACACAGTGAAACCTTTCAGGGTTAGAGTACGTGGGCATGCTTGTGTGTGCTGTCGAGGTCCAGAGGTGTTTTCCCAAGCATGCGAGCCCGCCATGATGGCCGTTTGAAATGAATGGTGCATCTTTGTGAATGAATAACTGGGTGAATGACGATCCGTCACAGCCCGGCTCACAGACTTTCAGTGACAGTGGGCTCTATGGCCTGAGTGACGCGCCAACGCTTCGGATAAAGAAAGGTTCGATAGAAATCTGCAGCGGTAGTAAAGGCTACCATGGTGACCGCTCCACCAGCAACAACAATAACACCGGCACGGCCATCGGGCACGGCCATCCTAAAGCTCCCTGGCTCCACAGACAGGCGCACAAAATAAAGGCTAAAAAACACACACTTCACATCTCATTAGATGGGGCCAGTGTGACAGATGACTGAGAGGCCCCAACAGGTGGACTCCACCAAGTAAACACAAAAAAAATGTGAATCGAGGACTGGGCAACGTGAACCAGAAAAAGGTTGACTGGATTTGGTAAACTAATTTTTTTTCACTTTCTTTAAGGTTGCAAGCACTTTTGATTTCTAATCTATCTATCTATCTATCTATCTATCTATCTATCTATCTATCTATCTATCTATCTATCTATCTATCTATCTATCTATCTATCTATCTATATTATTAGAATACTGTATTTTGAGTGATGCATTAATATGACAGCACCATTTTAATTAAAAAAAAACATTTTTACCCCCTCTAAACTGTTGATTTCTTAAATGTAAAGTAATGCACTATATTCTAAATTATCAGTAAAGGTTATAAAGCCTTAGACCTTGTAAAAGAAAAATGCAGTGGAGCAGATGTATACAGAAGTTTAAAGTAGTTTAAAACTATAGCACAACTACTACAAGTACTTCAGACATGTACTTGAATACATTGTTAATTTCCGCAGATGGTGATCCTTGCTATTGATACTGTGAAGGTTCCATTCTGTAATACTCTGCATTACTAAGGTACTCATACTTAGTACATTTCACTACTGACAAAATGCTGTACACACACTGTAAAGACATCAACAGGTCTTCACAAAAGTATGCAGCAATGATAAATCCTGTTTTTCTGCCACTGTACAGTTGATATTTTTTATTTTGACACCTGTGGGGCACATGTGGTGGAAGTTGGTCTGTGGACTCACGTACTGCCTGTCCGGCAGCCCTGTGGTCCACATGTGTTTATAACCCTCACACAACACAGTGCAACACATTGCTGGGATCGCAGCCGTCTCCACCCACCCCCCAACCCCTCACCCAGCAGCTAACCCAGTCATCCCACATCTGTCCCAGTCGGGGTGCTGTGGCAGCGCTGGTGTTGCTGATCAGGCTCAGGGGGTCCGACAGCAGTACGCTTCATGCGCGGGCAAGAAATGCTGCCTGTAGTGGTCATTGGTTGTCTATTGATGGAGTGTGAAGGGATCTTGTGAGCAGAGAGAGGTGGATGGGGGGGGGAATAGATGGAGAAGGCCTCAGACAGTGGTGCAAACAATGATGTGTCAGATCCAGTTTATGAGCCGTCTGTATAATCACTGAGGAATAGCCTGACTTCTGAGCTCATCCTTTCCAACGGGTTAGCCTTTGGGTTTTCCCAGCATAAACTCAGTATGTCCCAAACACATCTCTGATATAATTAGAGCATATACACACGTATACAAACGCACACACATACACACATAACTACCACCACCTTGCCCTCGCCTTTGAACCTCTGGAACTTTTTCCCTGGAGTCCAAACCAAAACAATCAAGCCACTAAGGCAGGAAAGTGAACACATGTCTCCAACCCATCCATCACCTTTACAAGCCACAACCACAGCAGGGGAAACCATTCTGACTCACTGATTTCCATAACAGAGTCCAGCTTCTAAACATCATCTAATTTATCAGTGCTGTCTGGTTCTACGCTTTTATCACCGTGTACTCTGTAAGCCCTCTTAGGATGGAGAGAATAAATACAAATTGCAACTTTTACGTTTCAGGCCCTGATGTTTTCACTGCAGCTCTAGCCCTGAAAAACTGTTTTCCATGGATTCGGACCAAGAGATAAAGCTGTGACCTCTCTGTGGAGCGCCAGCTTCATACGACACCGTAACCACGAAGGCACTCGCTCCCTTGGCTCACTCTCACGGCCTCGGAAAACTTCTGTTCAAACATGGCCTTAGATGGCAGAAAGAGAAACGGTCCAGAAAATGAACAAAGCACGCATTGTTCAAAATCACAATGTTGAAAACCAGTGACGGTTGAGAAGTGATGTAATACTTCCCACAGCCTGTATCTGCTCTCTACTATTGTGATTGTGTGGAGGTAAAAAGGAGGCTGGTCATGATCGCAGGTTAACCGTTGATTCAAACAGAGGCCCGGTTGTGTGCTCTATCTATGGCACGTGTGTGCGCACCCCAGTGGGTCGTCCACGTAAAAGGGCCCATGTGTCTGGGCGTCAGTGACTTAATGACTCCACTTACAGGCCTAATTCACACTCAGGTACTTGTGCATGTATGAAAAAACAACATGCGAGGAAACCCCTCCAACAGAGATCGGTTGTGTCCGTCAGATTGGAGGTGAACACTTTTAGGGCCTGTGTTTGATCCTTCCTACGGGTCGAAATAGAATTATGATTATACTATTAACTTACAGGCGTAATTTCACATCTGCAACTAGAAAAGGTAAAACATTCATGCCGTTAAAGTCGGATCGGAAAAGGAGTGGTTTTGGCCGGAGAGTCACACAGGAGACAGGAGAGAGATACACTGTAGAGGCTGGAGAGTGGAGAGAGGGAAGAGACGTGCGCGTCTTTCCACTGTGTTTGTATTTGAGCTCGTTGCGTCTCACAGGAAATGCCCTCCACTGTTTCCACAAAAAACTTCTTCTATGGTCAAAAATCCAGCTGACTATTAATAAAGCAAGAGAACAGAACACACTGTAGGGGCTGTTTTCCTGCTGTTGCTTTCAAAATTCCCATCATTGGGTATAAATGACACTGCCGTCTGCTGTTGTCACCATCATTTATCAAACTGTTAATGTGCTAAAAGACTGAGGGAAAGGAATGCTAATTTTGTCCAGTGCACCTTTATTTACATGTGTATCCACTCTGTGTGTGTGGTCCAGGTATACCTCATGTTGTGGGGACCTACATCTCTATTAAACAAACATGCTGTGGGGACTTGACTACCTTATGGGGACAAAAAGCAATTCCCTCACAAGATAATTTGTTAAATTCTAAGGTGACAGTATGTTTGAAGGTTGGGTTAGGATCAGGTAAGGTAAGGGCAATTGTTAAGGTAGGACGAAGTAGTATGGTTAAGGTTAGTATCCTGTTAATACGTTTAATGTCCTCTCAAGTCATTGTGCCAAGACTGTGTGTGTGTGTGTGTGTGTGTGTGTGTGTGTTTGTGTGCACATGTCAATCTATAGTTATGAGGGCCAAATTTGGTTCAGTACCAAGGCATTTAGTTGTGATGGTTAAAGTTAGGGTAAGTGGTTAGAGAATGCATTACTTCAATGAGTGTCCTCACTACACAACTGTAGAGAGATGTGCGTCCGTGCGTGTGTGAGTGTGTTGTTGAACTCACACTTAAAGAACACTGTTTTGCCATGAAACAACTTGTGCTCATGATTCAGATCCTGTGCTGCCTAATAACTGCAGAGAGTTCACACGCACAGCAGCACAATACTCGGAAACCCAAGTCTCCCGAGTGGAATGATCTCACCTTTGAATGCAACCATCTTTGTTGCCTGAATTATTAGGCACCATAAAGCACAGCACTCGCAGGCTTCTGGTCTTGAATTCTTGTGGGGTGATTCCTTGCCACACAAACACATCAGTTGTATAGTAATTATATGTATAATATATATTGTCCTCTCCAGCACAGTCAGAGAGCTTGCTGCTCACTTCCTTTGCCAGTCACTCCAAAGTTGAATTCATCACTTAGAAGCAGTTTGGAATAAAACATGGAAGGGGGCTTTTCACTGTCAACACACCAGCTAGCGGCCCGGGGGTGAAACCGGCCGGAGCTGACGACTGCGTGACCTCCTGTGTTTTGACGTCTCTTGCGGTGTGTTGGTTTAGGGGGGAATCCGAATGGAAGCTCCAAATCCCAGTTAAGCCGTAACAGCGCTGGGAGAGCTGGGCACTCCACAGCCCGCACTATCTGATCATCAGCTTTGTGCTGGCAGGCCCCGCCGAGATACAAACATCCTGTTTAGGGAGGGAGTGGGAGAAAGAGAAAGAGAGAGAGAGGAAAAAGAGAAATGCCAGTGGAAGTTGTCACTAAATGAACAAGACGGGGTCGGCTACCGAACCAAAATGTCTCTGCGTGTGTGCAGTGCAATGCTCTGAGAGTTCTCTGTGCTTGACCCAGTGGTGTTTCTGGCATCAGTATCTTCACTCAGTGTTCTTTAAAACTATTAAAACTCAATACCAAGTGTAGACTGTGAGTCACATTAGTATGCACGCTGAAACCCGAGAGCAGAGAGAGCCAGACTGAAAATTTCCCCAATTATGCCTCCACTGCACTGCCAGTAATCGCTTGTCCCATCAATGGCAGCCACACAGAGGGCATACACACTACATGTTAAAATAACAGAGGAATAATGCTTTCAAGAAGAACTACTGTACTGTTAAAATCGATACTTTTGTAATGACCACACTTAATTTATTGTGTTTAATTTGGCAACATTTCTTAAAAAAATGTTTGTTGGCATGTTGTAGTTTTCACATACCAGCATCGCCCCCTTGTGGAATATTATATTATATAATATCCATATTGATTTAAAAAAACAACAACACTATATTCAAACAACAAATCAACAATCAACCTAAACCACAGTTAGATGGAGAAAATAAAGACATATATAACCAAGCCTGAAATCCTGCTTCCTCAGCTAACAAAGGAAACTCTGAAACAGTGCATATGCTGAATGATTTTTTTAAAGGAATGCGTGCAGCTCCCGGGCATCAGTTGTCACCTGGACTGAAAATGAGGATGTGGAGAAGCTTAAATTGTTGTTGTTTTGCCACAGACCAGGAGACAAAGCTATTTTGTGTTGAAAGGATTTGATCTGCATGACAATGTGTGGCCTGCAAAAGCATGAGCTTCCATATGACATCCAGTGCGCACATGTACTGACAAAATGACTAAAGGTTTACCTCAACCCCCTGAATTTGTAGCATGTGTACTCAGTGTATTTGTTTAACTAACTTCAGTTAAAGCATTTGTGTGAGAAAGTTGAGCACATGTTTGAGCAAAGACAACAGACTTAAAGTGTACATGTATTTTTGAACTGTGTTTAACAGTTTGTCTTATTACTTTTTATAATGTGTGTTTTGAGTGGTGTTGACTACCACTGTCAGCCAAATTGCCCCTCGGTGAATACACACAGACAGTCCAAACAATATATTTGAATTTTATTCAAATTCAGGCAGACTTTCTGTCCTATTTTGTATTTTGTTGTTTTGCTCCTTGTTTGGCAATGATTGTCATCACGGTATTTCAAATACATGGACAGCTACATGCATCACATGGTGGCATGTATAGTCATGCTATTGTGTGGATGACATGTTAGTATGTGGCAGACTCTTGTGACACCTCACTGGTTGTCATGGTGACTCATTTAGACATACTGGCTGGAGCCGGGATGTATCCAGGAAAAAGTCAACTGGTGCACACCAAGCAGGAAGTACAGAGAGACACTGGGTCTTCACATATAGTTAATTGTAACTGCTGATGTTATTAGATTATAAATCGGATACATCTATACATCAGTGGAAAAAATATGTAACGATGTGATGTAACAAAGAGGCCAGACCACATCTGGAGGTGATGCGGCTCGCATCATGGACAGACCTGTCAGGTGTGAACGCAATCTGAAAGTGTGGCCACATTCATGACAGGCAGGACAAGACACTATGAGTGTGTGTAATTGGTGCAGATCCTAATGAAAATCGTGATCCAGTGAATTTGAATGTGGTTTCATAAGGGGACTGTTGGGCCTTGACAGAGGTATGTGCTCTGTATCGACTGTCATTTTACTTTATATTGTTATTAAACAGAAAAAAAGTATCAAATATTTCTATTAAACAAAACATGAGCTATTTTAGAAACCTCTACATGATGAGAGTCAAACCATTTATCTAATTAAAGATATGTATATTTTTCCACAACCAACTAAAGAAGTGTATTTGCATTTCTCTGCTTTAAGTTCTTTAAACAACAAGAAAACCACCCTGGTCTCTCATCACAGGGTTAACATGCAGCGCCTGTAGCCACAGCACAGGATTATGGGTCAGTGGTCCAAGGCCCAGTTCCCTGTTTCGTTTCTCCACCATTTCCACATCAGAGCATGCCTATACTGCACCCTGCAGGCCAGTGTCTTCAATGCACTCTGCTACAGGACATTAACATTTCTTTGGCCATAATGTACATATGTGTTATATATTTCGATTTTTATTAGCATGTTTAAATTTTATATATGTTTAATATTGTCAGCAGCTGTCAGTGAGCGCTCACAGATCTGTCATGACGGTGAGTTATTTAAAACAAAGCGTTGTATAATTTCTTCTGCTTTGATGTCAGAGGGATCAGGACATAATACAGAAAGCTAATATGAAAACCACATGGAGTTTGAAAGACAAAGGCAGAGTAGTTCCCATAATATACATGATGCTGAGTTGCACTATGGGAAATGTAGGATCCAGTGGTATTTATAGAAGGGAGTGAAGATATCTGAGCTTCTGCTGCTTTGAGGTCCAATACGACCTTCTGACATGGTGTAACCCTTTAATTGAACTAAAATCATCAATGACTCAGCCACCAATGACTGTATGCATTGCAACTGCCTTCTTATGAACAAACTCCATCCAATTATAATGAAAGAGTGAGACAGACGAAAGCTTAAGTAAAAGGCCAATAAGAGGGTCATGAGTCTAAAAAAGTTCTGTCAGATACTTTTTATGCCTTTAATTTACCTTTTTTTTTTAATATTTTGTAAGCACATTCTCGTGTCCAAGAATGTCAGGAACAGTTCCCCTTCCCCCCTCACACTTTAGCTTTTATAAGTAATGATTATACTGCTGTGTTCCTCTCTCTTTGAAAGGTCATTTGAAAAATAGAATTACTTATTTTTTTAATTACTTCATACCGAGCATCTCCACTTCTGCTGTCCCTTTATGTGATGGTAGGTACTGGTAAGATTTGTACTGCTTAGTCATAGGTAAATCACATTTTACTGCAATGTGTGGTATTTAAGCTCAAAACACACAATATACAAAGCTTCACAAAGAACCGTCAATTGCTGTTTTTGTGAACAGCTTTCCTTTTGCACACAAAACACACACACAGGGTTAAACCCCTAAAGAAATAAAGGACACTATGAAGTGTCCTCACTTTTGTATCCTTCATAAAAAAACTAATAGGGGGCAATTAAACAGAGAAAGGGTTCTCTTGGAGAGGGTGGAGCAGGCTGTTGGTGAACACTTTATAAAGTGTCCAAATACACCTCTCACTCCTCCCTCTATCTCTAGTATAACCAGAAAGAATGAAATAACAAGGTGTCTGACACAGCAGCCACTTGAATGACAAAATCATAGATGGAATGATGATATCTTTATTTATTAAGCATTTTCCAAAATCCACACTACAACGTGCTTTACAATGGCAGCAATATGCAGACCAGTTAACTGTTTTATCTTTTCCGATAAACACAATGACAACTGTTGATTTCCAGAAGGCTTACTTATTCTGTACTGTGCAGTATGAGCCTATGTCCTGTCCATCCCTGTGATGCCTAAATACTTATTGCGCAACGAAGTGTAAAATGTACTTATCTTCAGAGAGGTTTGTGGAGCCACTGCACTTTAACATAAAACTTTGGGCAAAATTGTAAAAATATCCTCCTGCAAAATGGCTACATAAAATTATGGGGCATTTATGCTACAGTAACTTGATGTAATAAAGTTGAACCCTTTACAAGAATATGATGTGCTCAATTTGACATTTAGAATTTGATGTATTGTGTACTTTACATAATATGATGTACTATTTGGTGCATACATCACATTAAATACACAATGTATACTGCTCTGTCACGGTTATATGTTCCCTTTATCCTTGTTTGGTGTTCTTGTCCCATCTTCAATTGGGTTTGATATGACATTTTCTGCTGGTTATGTTTGAAGTATGTTTGTATTTATCTGTTGGAAAGTATCAAATAAAGAATATCACAGGATTTGCGCAGTGGGCTTCTGCACAGGATGTGCGTTGTGGGCTTCTGTGCACAACGCACATCCTTTTTTTTCAATTAATTTAATTTAATTTAAAAAAAAAGTATTATGTTTTATTTTATTTTATTTATATATATTTTGTTAATATATATATATAATTTTTCGTTTTTTATTTATTTTATTTCTAAATTTACATAGTATTAGGTATTGTGCAATGAATAGGTGGTTGAAGTCCTGCCAACACGACAGCCTGCCAAACTTTAGCAATTACATTAACATTATGGATTGGATTCGCTGCTCATTTCCATGACAAACTAAGCACAGGAAGAAGATGCACATATTGAACCTGTACATTTTTGGTTTGTCTGGTCATGATACACCTGTGTTTCGATTTTTGTGAAGATCGGTCAATGTGAAAGTGTTCAAGGGGTCTCAGGGGGCACGGTTGAGCCATTTTACCACGCCCATTGAAAATTCCTCCAGAATACGTAAATTTACACCACTTCCTACTTTTCTGCAAATGTTGGTAAGTATTTGAACATGTTAAAGACCTCAAAAAGCCAATTAATTTGCCTAAAAAATAATAATAATCCTTACAATTTCAATTGTAACTGACTGTCTGTCAGTGCCTGTCAGTGCTCGGGCCTTAAAAATGGAAAAAATTATGTCCGGCGTTGTTCTTTATAAAGGTGACCAATAGCTGCTGATCTGAGTCCTGCACACAAACAGATCTAACAGTAGGTTAAAGCTCATTCAGATGATTGTATTACATGTGATTGTGCAATTGTTGGATGCTAAACAGAGGTCAAACCTGACTCTGTAAACAGAAACACCAGAACATGCAGTCACACTCTCCCTGCATACAAATGTGTTGTGTTGTGTTTTCTCTGTGTGTTTTGGGCCTTTTGTTGAACACAAACACAGTTATTTTCTCTGTATTGCCTTTTGACATATGGCTGCTTCACTAGGACAATACTGACAGATGGGTAGTTGAAAATCAAGCTGTGGTCTAATTAGCAATGTAATATATTATAATGTACTTTTCTTTGTGCATTATTAACTCTACATGACAAACACAGGACGAGACACACGAAGAAGGAGATGAGAAATGCCAGCGTGTCTTGAAAACAATGGTAAGTAATTTTGTTAAATACAGAAATGCCTTTATAATTTTTCTTTTGATAATAGTTTTTCATGACTTGTTTACATTTTTCTTTTTTTGAGAAAAATATATGGTATACAGCAGTAGCGAAGGAAGTACTCTTTTACCTAAGTACGAATAAATAGATTAAAATTCATTCTAGTACCCTAAAAGTGTGGACACAGTATGTGCAGTATGGGCGTATGTCCTGTCCATCCCTGTGATGCCTAGATACTTATTGTGCAACGAAGTGTAAAAATGTACTTACCAACAGAAAGGTTTGTGGAGCCAATGCACCTTACCACAAAACTTTGGACAAAATTGTAAAAATATCCTCCTGCAAGATGGCTATATAAAATGATGGGGCATTTATGCTACAGTAACTTGATGTAATGAAGTTGAACCCTTTACAAGAATATGATGTGTTCAATTTTACATTTAGAATTTGATGTATTGTGTACTTTACATAATTACTATTTGGTACTATTTGGTACATACGTCACGTAAATACATAATGTATACTGCTCTGTCACGGTCATATATTCCCTTTATCCTTGTTTGGTGTTCTTGTCCCGTCCTCAATTGGGTTTGATATGACATTTTCTGCTGGTTATGTTTGAAGTATGTTTGTTTATCTGTTGGTAAGTATCAAATAAAATAATATCTGTCAGTTACTTATAGCCTAAAAAACGAAAGGGTTTAAAATCCTACTGTGACTGAGAAAAGTGTCAAATCAGCACCTTTGAGTAAATGGGTGTAGAAAACATTTGGAATTGTTGCCACATCAACTTTTGTACTTGAATACAATTAAGTACTTGCTTATAAATACACTTAAAGTATTAAAAGTTCTTTCTGGGTGTATCATTTCCCCTAATACAGTAGTCTACTACAGTATTAACTCTTGCTATTGTATATTCAGTTTAATACAAGAATAATACTCAGCAACATGAAATCTAAAACAGTTGTATCATTTACATTCTTCGGAGGTTTGAGGTGTTTATTAAAAAATCAGTTGCACTCAAAGTGTTATGATCCTATTTTAATCCTGTTGATATCAACACCCAGCACAAATTTAGTCACCATCATATCTACTTATAGATGTATTTGTATTCAATGTGGTTGAATGGTGTATCGTGTGGTCCACATATATATATATACATATATACATATGTATATATATATATATGTTAACTCTGCCTCTGCTCCTGTCTCTCCATTGAGAAGACATGCAGTCATTGGCCGAGTCCTTATATCTTTATCTGCCTGAGCCATGTCCTGTCCCCTCCCTCATTCACATACACATGCATATACACTTGACACTGCAGCACGTGCAAGGCAGGTTTATCTGTGTGCCACATTTCAACAAGACATCATAACATATAAAAGTCATCATGACACGTTGTGAAAGCAACACAAGAAGCATTTAAACAATTATAGAGTGAAAAACAAATGATGCAACTGTCATTGGATGAGATCATGTCAGTGTATTTTTAACCATGGGGGTCAGAGGTCATTAATCATAGCATGTTAAAAAAAAATTGAAAGGTGAGCCGTTGTAATTTCAGTTGGTCTTGTGTTCAATTTAAATGTGTTTTCAAACTTCAATTGTGATAAGAGCAGAATTTTGTATTTGATACCAAAAGTGTTTAAAAAAAAACCAGAAGTTCTTCGTTAAGTGTATATTTTAAGATGGTGGTGGTTTAAATGAGACGTGAACAATGTACACCGGGTTTAGAAAGTGAGTAGAAGTCAGTAACCAACTGTAGCTGTGGCTGCTGCTGAGTGGTGGAGGCAATAAACGGAGCCGAGCACCAGAGCTACAACATCCGGGCAATACCCAGCCTGCGCAGAAACGGAATGGCGGAGGTAAGTGAGCGAAAACGAGGAATGCGATGAAGCGAACGACAGAGAAACTGTAGCGAACGGGCGACCCGCGTCCACCCGGGTCTCTTCGCCCGGCTGCCCGCCGTGTCGCCGGCCGGTGAAAGAGAAGCTCCGGGGCCGGTAAAGCGGCAGGAAGAGACGGGAGAAGCTCCCCGGCTCTCTCGCTCCGTCTCTCCCCCCCTCTCCGTCTCCGCGTTCTCGGCTTTAAAGAGCCACCCCCCCCGCCCCGCCAGCCTCGGTAGTAGCGCCGTAGAAAACAATGGAGGCAGCTCGGCGGGGTTTTACAACGCGGTGGTGCTGAAAGTGTTTCAGGTGCGCCGCGGGGGAAGTGGGAGGAAAAGTTGCGGGGAGGGATGTCACGACGCGGCGGCGGCTGAACTCCGGCCGGGTGCTCCTCTGACTCGCTGCTAGTTTCCTTGTGGTGCCGCTCGTCCGGAGGAAGACACGTTCAGCACCAAGTCACAGGAAAGCGCCGGCGGTCGCACACACACGGGGTGAGCCCGCCGGGCGGGGAGAGGCTCCGCTCGGTCCACTCGTCCACCGGACTCCGCTCAACTTCTCGGTCCGGAAACCGTGTCGCTGTGCCTGTTATCTAACAGCAGGAGCGTCGGCACTTTATCTCATGCAAGGGCCGGAGAGTTAAGCTCATCATGTGGCCTCCGTAAAGTTTTTCACTTCTGTATAACGTGGCCTGCATCATAGACACATGCTCTATTGTGTCTCTATCACTTTCTCTTAAAGCCCGGGGATGATATTGAACATAATGTAAACCATCCTACAAGGTCAGACATCAGTGGATCTTATTCCACTTCCCTTAATCGCTTTCCCTCTTTTATTCGACTTTACAATCGGTTTTACTTTGCTTGACAATTGTTTTTAACCTAAACTTTCAGTTTTTTAATTGATTTATCTTAATTCTGTCTCTATGTTGTTTCTAAAGTTTCGGGACAGCACTCTGAAGCTGTCTGCTGGGTATGAAATATGCTATATGAACACAACTGCCTTGCCTGATGATAATACCAAACTTTATTTATATAGCACCTTTCAATACAAAGTTACAAGGGGCTTTTTTTAAGTTAAAAATTACAAAACTGAGGGCAAACATTTGGAAACAGTAAAAGTCTAAAAACACAACAATTTAAAAAGGTTAGAGTACGTTCCCGGGAAATCAATGTAAGTCAATGTAATGTCCTCTGAAGTCATAGAGACATTTCTGTGTGTGTGTGTGTGTGTAGGTGGGTGAAAAGCCTCTGGAGATGAGCGCTGACGTCGGGGTCTAGTGGAGCGTGGATGAGGAACAGTGATGAAGACCCTCAGCAGGAGAAGCAGGAGTCTTAACAGGCCTTAGAGGAGTCGGAGGTGAACGCTGCTCGACCCATGAAGATGGCAGCGCAGTCCCACACTGTACGGTCAAGTTCAGACACACCTTATTATGTCAAAGCTGCTATTTAAAAGCTAGTCTCTTTAATAATATTTGTTGATTTCATTAATTTTGCATGATTATGGGAACTTTAACGCTGAATCACTGGAATATACATCGTCCCAGTACTAAAAAACCTTTGGGTATTATTTGTTTAAGATGAAATTTATGTTGCCATCAATTTATCTTGTCATATTTAGGTATGCAACGGTTATCGGTTACACTGTATACTGTGGTACAATTCCAGACGGTTAGTTATACAGTTTCAAGCTTTCATTACATCGTTACCGTGGTGATTTGGTTGATACTCTCCAATATCAACTTAAGCTAAGTGCAGTTTGTGTTGTTAAAGGTGGCAGAAGGAGCAGCAGGTTCTGTCAGAGCTTCACATTTGTTTCAGTTGTCTAAGCAGACAAAGTCATACGTTTTTAGAGTTGACGGGGGGGGGGGCGCTGCTTTTTCTTTTAAATATATTATTTAACAATCAGTAATACTGATACACGTGATCATTATGGTCCTTTATAATTGGGGTAAAAGATTAACCTTCACAACATAACATAATACACAGCATTTCTACTTTGATTTGCATGTTTGATATAATAATAATTAATAATTATAATAAATAAATAATGTTACTGAAGTTACTGATTTCACTGTAGGTTTTCTCGGAAATTCTGACAAAAAACATAGAATAAAGCCACATCTCAATCCACTCATCCCAACACTACATCATAGCACATGCAGTGTGTGATGGTGGGAAAGCTCTGTGTCCGAGGCCATATTTGGACCCACTTGCAGGAGTTGTACTTAAAATTCCACACTCCTCATCGTGCTTTTTTCATCGTTTTCTGTCACAGTATTATGCTTGAAAGGGAGACATGCAGCAAAGGGCCGAGTTAGAACTGAACCTGCAGCCGCTGCTGGAGGAATCAAGCTTCCAAATCTCATTTAACAAGCAAAACCTTGTCTAACTTGCTTATTTTTCACTCTAATCCAGTAAATCTGTGCTTATTTAATATTTTGTAAATGCATTACCATCCCTATTATCACTTGTATTTCTCATATAATTTTCTTTTACTATTAAAAAGCTAATAAATTAGCTGTACACCACATCTACCTGTGCCCATTTTCAAAAAATTCCAGTAGCAATATGGCTGAGCTTAATGTCACATTAAGGGCAGTTGAAACTGTAATCCAATTCCAAAATTGCACAGATAGGAACAAACATCCATTGAAAACAGAGCTCAAGAAATGATATGAAACACAGTAGTTCATTTTCACATCTGGATCCTTTTTCAAGAAAGGGTTTACTAAGTTATCGGCACGACTTTGATGAATAAAAAACCCTCACATGTGGTGACTCTGCAAATTGACTGAGAGTTAAACTATTCGGGAAGAAGAGGGGAAAAAGTCCCCAAGAATACCATTTTGATGGTTTTATAGACTTTAATGTGGTTGTCCTCCTTCTCTCGCTCGATCCTCTCTCTCCACCTGTCGCTGGCTTTCTCTGATGCGCTCTGCTCGTAGGCCAGTGAGCTTCCTCTGGAGGAGCTGCTGGCTCTGTATGGATACACAGTGCCAGATCCAGAGAAGGAGACCTGTCAAATGGCTGCCAGCCTGCCAGGCATGACACTGGACAAGGTGAGACATAACCCAAACGACACCAACACAAACAAGGTGCCTCGTTCTTATCGAAGGGTTGGCTGGTCCAAAGTTTATATTTGGATTCATATATTAACAAACAATCGAGAAGATGTAAACTGATTTATTACTTTGTTCTTTGCTGTGCTCTATTATTGATAGTTTGTTGTTGTGTTTAGGATCAGCTAACAGAGGATCTCTTTCCTGGGGAGGAGGAGGAAGAATCATCACCAGATGATCTCACCCCCTCAGTCACCTCGAACACCTCAGATGTCCTCCGCCGTCTCCAAGGTATCACACACACAGATTTACACATGGCTATATCACTTTTAACCTGATCCTATTTCTCCCTCTAAAGTTTAGAAAGAGAGTTTGGTTCATAATTTTGATTCAGATGGATCAGTTTGCACAGTCAGGGGATTTTTCTGATAGCTGCAATATTTTCTCTTAGTTTAAATCATGTCTCCGGTGAGATCGGAGCCTGTTACTCATTACTAGCTGATACATTTCAATAACAGTACCTGCTGGGCTTTATTGTGTTACAATGTTTTCAAACCCTCTGATTTGTTCTTGTATAATTTCAAATGAGAGAGTCTCAGCATGGCATCTTCTACTGCCGTATTAGTTTCCTGTCCATGAGACAGAATGTTGTCAAAGGCACTGAGACAATATTTAAGAGAAGGATATTCAATATGTTGGAACAACCCCAGGTAGTGATTCTATTGAAATGAATGACGGTATTTGTGCTGAGTCCACAGAACAAACTAAACACGTGGCAGGTTTGCGGCTTTTGTGTCCTTTATTTGTTCATGAGCGATTGAATAAGAACACAGTTTCTCCAAATGGTAAAGACAAGAGAGCCTTGTTCCTCTGAGGCTCTTTTCTCATATTTTCGCTGCGTCATCTTGAATCAAATTTTTACTGACTGAATGACATATATTCTATAAATTATTAATTTATTTATTTATGTCCACGCTGTCTCGCTTCGAGTCACAGCTTGGTTTCACTGGAGAAAGATAATTTTACCTCAGCAGGATGTATGTTGTTAACTGATGGTTAATAATAAACTGAAGATTAAAACTAATCTTAAATTAAATTAGATTCTTTTGAAGTTATTGTTATTCGTTGGCATAAAGATATGACTTTTAGACAGCATCACTATTGAATTCATCTTGACATCCAGGATTTGAGTAGATCACCCTCCTCTCTGTTGTTTTGGCTTCTTTAAGGTGGAAACAAAGGCCGCTCATCAGATGAGGAGTCTGACGATGCCTCTATTCCCTCCAATGAAGAGCACAAGGTACTGACGGCTGTCACTCATATCTCATCGTGACTCTGTTGACCTGATGAGTGGTTTTAGGTCAAAGAGACATGAAGCGTACTGCATAGTGTATTGCAGTTTACATTTCTCTATAGGAGAGAGAACCACCAAACAAAACAGCTAAATATAATAGTCTTTCTGAATTCGTCAGTAATGGATCTGTCTTTCCTTTGATCCAGTGCCCACTTCAAAGGTTGTACATATTCTTCCATTCTTTATTTGTTTTACTTGTATAAACCTCATACGTCTCGGCAGTGAGCATAATCATTTAGTGCAGGAGTGCCTGGTCTCGTTCTGCTTGACCAACTGAATCAAACCTAAACTAACCTCTTGGACTTCGTCCCTGACTGAGACACAAAGTCACATGTAAACCACTAACTTACCAGATTTGATTGGAAACAAAACGCAGCACTTACAAATATATACATTTACAGTAGCCTGAGGAGTGATCTGTTACCATAACTCTACCACAGAGCACAGATCTCATCTGTGACAGATTTCAGAACTGTGTTTGATTTCCTTCTCAGGAGATCATGGTTGGCTCCAGGTACCAGGCAAATATCCCTCCACTCAATCCAAATACCTACCAGGAAAATGGTAAGCAACATATATTATCATCCTCCCGGAATTCAAACAATTTTAACAGTTGTTTCCTTTGTGTTTAACACATGTGAACCTTATGTGAAGTTGCCTAAGCATTACGTTTCAGCTGATTGAAGCCTTCCTGTGTAGATCTTTCTGACTTTGGCTACTCGTGTTGATATCTAAAAAGATAGCTTCATCATTTCTCTCTTCTCTCTTTAAATGTCCTTCCCCCTCCTCCTCTCTCTCCACCATCTCCTCATCCACTTTCTCTGCTCTCTCCGCTGCCTCTCTGTTTCTCTCCAGTCTACACTAGTGAGGACCAGTTGCTGTGGACGCCAGGTGTCCTGCCAGTGCAGGAAGTGGAGGAGTTCTTGCTGAACACACATAGACCACGTCGCCAGGAGGGGGCAGCACGCACATCCATGCAAGCTAACACTGTCGGTGACAACGAACAGGTTAAGTTATATCATGTCAAGTGTCATCAAAGTCCCTATTTCCATTTACACAACTCGTAGCCTTTGAGCAGTTCACCACATGCTTCAACAGAGCCACTGAGAATGTTAACCAAATAACACACTAGTTTTTGGAAAACATTCTTAGATATTCTTGAATCTTTTTCTTCTTTTGACTTCCAGGCACTGTATGAACTTATAAAATGCAAATTCAATGCAGAAGAAGCAGTGAGACGATTACAATTCAACGTGAAGGCGGTCAGTGGTAAGAGCCTTTTCCTGTTTGTTTGTTGGAGGTGTGAGATTTGAGCGGTGGTGACATGACGACCAGGATGTACTGTGGGTGTAGAACTCTTGACATTGGATTATTGTGCAGCTGAATCTATACATTATGTCCTGCCTCCTTCGTGCTCCACCCAGACTCCACCCCTCGCCTGAACGCTGCAGACATTTCCCTTTTGTTGTGAAAACATCTGACCCCAACAATCTCCCGCAGCGATCTTCCTATGTGAAAGGCCGACTTAGACAAACCAGTATCTTGCTGCAAAGTGTCTTACGCTGTCTTGCAGTGTGAGAGCCACAAATTAATATAGCAAAAGATGTATTCTTCTCTTTGGTCAACAATACCACACCTACACACCTTACTGCCTGTCAGCTGCTTCACCATCTGCAAAATCTGTTTGCTCCTGGCATGTGTTGATGCTGATGAAGTGAAGGATGCCAACATCTTGCCAGCAGAGCCCTTGGAAATGAACCATTTAAAAAATCCTTGATTTGGTTTAGCTCAGAAATTAGCAGGACTATAGGTTCTCATTTAGCAGGTGTTTCTCAAGGGGAGGTCAGTCCAAACTGCATAACATAGAGAGAAGCAAATGCACTTCGCCTTCCATTCACTACCAGTCTGTTGGGGGGGTGGGGGAACTGCCTCCTGTGGTGAATCAAATCTGCAGCGTGGCTTCGTGCGGAGTTCAATTTAGGTGAACTTTGACCCTCAACATTCTCCTGCATTCGCATTTGTGTGACGGTCTCCGTATTTAGATATGATGTGGTTTTGGATTTCCCTCCACACCCTGTATGTGAGAGTTTTTGCTGCATTAGGCTCTATCCAGTCTGGATATTGAGCTGCAATTTCATTGCTGCAACTCCAATTTAAATCCTCTGCAGCACGAAGCCCAGATGGCATTAATTTTAAAAGCAATTTCAAATGGATGCTATACTCCTAAATGTATTGTTATGTGTGGCACTATGATTCTACTGGTGGTCTCTCTCAGATGAGCTGTGCGCCTGGAGCGAGGAGGAGTGCAGGAGCTTTGAGCTAGGCTATCGAGTTTACGGGAAAAACTTCAACCTCATTCAGGGCAACAAGGTGAGTTCTCGAAATGATTACCTGGCGCTCTCATTCGACGGCGTAGCATAAACAACCTGTTTCTTTCTCCTCAGGTACGAACGCGCTCCGTGGGCGAATGTGTGGAGTATTACTACATGTGGAAGAAGTCCAAACGTCATGAGTATTTCACCCAACAAACCACCAGGCTCAGCCGCAAGAAGTACAGCCTGCAGTCAGGGAGCATGTGAGTGCTGCTGGGATACGAACAGGGTCGCAGTGTAGTCAGGGTTCATTTGTTTGTTAATGTACAGAGATTATACCTAAACTGAAATTTACATGAGCTATATAGAGTAATATGTGAATCCGCAATTTTTGTACTATGTGAAGCCATGCACCATGATTTTATTTCATTGTGTTTACTGCTACAAACCTGATAAAATAAATCATTCTTAGAAAATAGAGCAACTTTTAGGCTGTGAATCAAAATGTAAACAGATAGATAGGGTTGTATTCTGTTTGCAAATGCAGGGTCTATTACTGCATGTGGCCTACTGAACTTCCCATCCAATCTTAACTGTAACACCCCTACTCTGAGACATTTTTGCCCTAGGGTTTGTTGATCTATTCATTTAGAAAAATCTATAACTAAAACTTCTAATTTCACACTTCAGAGCTGCCCTAACAATGACCCTCCTCATCGGCTTTACTCTATGTGAGTTTTTATGGGTCTATCCTGAAGTAATGTCTCCTAAACAGAATTGTTTTGGCCGAAATTACAAAACATCTGTGTATGACTACTTTCGCTGTAGAGATATTTCGCATTATCTAGTAAGAAATATTGTGTTTTTTTTATTTTTTTTATTTTCTTATTGCGTGCGTGCCACAACAAGTTGACTTTCGTTGTCAACGTATTGGAATGGCTGCCAAATCCTCAGATATGGATTTTACTTAAGAATGCAAAATCCATCCATCCATCCATCCATTATCTATACTGTTTATCCGTTGAGGGTTGCAGGTCGGGGCTGTAGCTCGTCCCAGCTGACATTGAGCGACAGGCGGACAAGACCTTGCACAGGTCTCATGGAAAAATAATATGAAGAGCTTGAGTGCAGACGGTCGACTTAGAGGATTGGAAGGGAGGAAGGATACTAAAGCTAATAATAATAACAACCTCCTTTTAAGTATCGCATATGTCTGCTCACTTATGTTTATGTTTTTGTTTTAAAATAGGCTCTTTCTGTCACTCCCGCTTTTAAATGTTGACACACACACTTTCCTTTGCTTATAGTGGTTGTGTTGTGTTTTGTAGGGAGGATGGAGACCAGGATGGGGATGTTCCGGAGCAGGAAGGAAGCAACAATTCCTCAGGCTTGTTGTCTCGCAGCTCTGTGGGTCCGAGGCAGCTCGAGTCCCAGTTACCTCTACACACCGACCTGGACAAACAAGGTAACTTAGAGAACCGATGTGGTGGGCAGGTTATTGTGAGACAAGGGTTATAGTCTGCCCTAAAATATGTCTACCATAAAAGCTGGAGAATTATCACTTCAGAGTTTCATTTGAAGTTGGAGCAGCATGAAACACTTGGCTCTACAATTCTACAACACACATGTACAAACAGGTGACAAATATAAGGAAAATTCATATAATTCGTATGGATGGGGACTTTTTCTTGTGTCTTCACTCATTTGCCAGGTTACCCTTTAATTTGTCACCTCTATATATACTAAACAATTCCACTTTTTTAACGTGAAAATCAGAAAGCTCTGCATGTTCATCCATTTTTCTGTTTATAAATAATATTATGTTTGCATGAAACAACAAACACATTTTCCAAATCACATAATGATACTCATCATGCAGTTCTATAGATTTTATTTTGTCATATACATTGTATCATTATATAATTAGTTATTTTGAGGACATGGTTTGCCTTTTATTTTGACGTCACATATTCATTATCTTATGTCTCCATCTTATGAATCATTTTGTCTCCTCTTCTTTTTTTTCCCCATCTCCCAATTATTTTGCTTTTTGTGTGTCTTGTGTTGTTGTGTGTGTATGCATGTCTCTGTGTATGTGTGTGTGTAAATGCTGTGCATGTTGCCATGGTGCTCCAGAGGAGGAGGGCCGTCCCCGGCGCAGACGAACTCCCCGCTTTCTCTTAAAGCCATGAACTCATCCTCACAGGCCTCAGAAAGCAGGCTGGGCCTGCAGGTAAAAAAATCTTAAAGATAGACAAGAAATACAAAAATCCTATTGAATTTCATGTGGTGTATAATTTAGTTCTAATTGAAACCCAAGGGAACAGGTTTTAATGTATGGCCATCAACTCAACAGCATCTCTACTGGTTCTTTTTTCTCTGTGAAAACCAAAGAGCCCGTCAGAATTAGTCCCCACATATGTCTGCAGAGGGCGCTGCTACACAGTGTTGCTTTAGAATGAAGAAGTATTTGAACAACTTTCTGCAGTTGCCAATTTTTGTCACATTGAAACATTTTTCTCTCCTTCATGTGTGCAGATGGTGAGCTGCTGATGGGGCTGTCGGAGCTGTGTGGAGACGGATGTCCTCAGCAGCTGTTTGGCTGTCCCTTCTCTCTGCAGCCCCTGGACGACCTGCGGGATCCCCGCTCAGACAGTTGTTGTCCCTCAGCTCCAGGCCAGCTCCAGTCCCAGTCTTCTGCCCTGAGCTCCCAGTCGGCCTGCGGGAGCCCTCCGTGCTGCCATGACGACCACTGCCTGCCGGGCTCCTGCTTTTACCAGCTACACATGCTTGGTGGACCCTTTGTTCCCGAGGACCCTGACTGTGCAACTAGTGGCGGCCCACATGGGCTGCAGGTGGAATTCAGCCTGCCATCTGCCTCTCCGCCCTCGTCCACTCTGCTCCCGTCACACTTCCAGGCGATTGGCAGCCTGCAGCACCCCTCAGCTCTCCAGCATCGCTCTCTGACACAGTGAGGGGAAATTCAATGCTGATGTAGGTGTTTGCCATTTGTCAAAATCATTGATTGGTGTTGGTTTTACAACTGACTCATACAAGCCCGAACAAAACGTGCATTTACTGAACCTTATGAAAGGGATGGACCTGCTCCCTGTGCTGGGGGTGTTGCTTGTATCTGAACCCTCTTTTCAAACTGATACACTTGAACTCATTGTCCATTGTGTTTATCACTACTGTCAGGTGTTGATTGTGTGTTTATTTATAACAGTTTTCACCACAACCTGCGCCAGGGCAACGCTGTTGATTGGTGGTGACGAGAGCTGCAGTGACCACACGAACCATCGTCCTCTGCTCGTCTAAATCCGAGCAGTGGCTGACGATGTGAACAACCGTTGCGTTGTTGTGTTTTATTTATCATAATGGAGAAGTTTGACTTCTAAAGTCGAAATCCAATAGCATTTCTTTCTTTGTGTTCTGCTTATTGCTCAGCACTTTTGCCTCTGATTCCGTTCAGATCTGGTATTCGCATCCGTCCTGAGCGAGCCAATCACAAGCAGACAGCTCAAAGTACATATGAACACAAACAATTTCATTGGATCACTCAGACCACATTCAGAAGTGGCCACATTGTTTTCGCTGTGTGAGCACAAGCGTCCTGGGACGCTCATGAAGGACCGTCTACTCGGCTGACGTCTCTGAACTGCTACACTTTCACAATGAATCGTATTTTAACATATTTGCTGCCACAGCATCCACACAGACCACCACATAATGAATTTTATACAAGTATTTTTTTCAAATGGGTTAAATCTTAATACCAGCTCTGAAAAGGGCCTC
This sequence comes from Platichthys flesus, assembly GCF_949316205.1. NCBI lineage: Eukaryota > Metazoa > Chordata > Actinopteri > Pleuronectiformes > Pleuronectidae > Platichthys > Platichthys flesus. Next base: position 14,836,167 of record NC_084953.1, on the reverse strand, counting down.
CGTTCAGTGCCACATGAACACAACTGATGGGAGTCTGGTCATAAAGTAAAATCTATCAATTCAAAGACTACATGAAAGTTAATTTATTATCTTACACGTGCTCGACTCAGCCCAATGGCCTCTGTCTTCGGTTTCTCCTGCTTCTCTGGACCTCCAACCTCCCCCACTCCAGCTGTCTGTCAACCTTTGGTACAGGAGTCGTTCTTCAAATAGAAATTTGTTTGATTTTAAAACCCTGAACATCATTTTCTGTGTTGTTGTTTTTTTAAAGCTTTATAGTCGCAACAAGGAGCACAGTGATTTTTCGGATAATTTTTCTCTCTTTAGTTTGGCCTTTGTCAAAACCTTTCATCCTGTTCTTCCCTGATGATTTATTAACGTGCAATGCTTTCGTGTCGTTTCTGACAACTGTTTCTATAAGAATGAATATTTAGTGCAGTGAAGAGCCTGACCTCTGACCTGCAGAGGTGACGCAGAATAACATATGTTAATGTAAAATGTACACGCTAAGCTACGCAAGTCAGTGAATCCAAATCCTGCTTGTCAGGCTCTGCAACTTTGAAGATTTCCATGATCAGTCATCCAGAACTAACTTTGATGGTTGTACGGAGAGTTAGAGAAGTGAGTATGTTGAAAGTCAAGTAAAAATGTCAGACTGGTCAGGCTCCAAAAGGACGACCTAACGTTCTATTTAAGTTCTTCTGCCTCTTTGAAAACCGACAACAAGGAAGCAACATCCACGTGAAGTCCAGTCCATGAAGATATGGAATAAAAGAACAAACAACAGCACCATTTTTATCGTCAGAGCTCTCTCTCCCTGCTTTCCTCTGAAATGTTTCCTTGAGTATCTTTAATGACCTTGACCTGAAATGAAGAAATATACTGATAAGTGTTCATGTGCATTTAAAACATCTAATAATTGTTATTTTTGCTATAGAAATCTCCTAAGTGCTGCATAAATTCAATTTCCGTGGCCCCATCGGAGCTGTCGTATGAATTTTTGGAGTGACAAACTTTTACAATCACTGCACCTTTTCGTGTTAAGGAATTATTTATTAAAGTATTTGTTAAAGTCAGTTCCCCATTTTATATAGTGAATTAAAATTGAGAGAAGCTGGTTCACGCCATCTGCCATCTAAGAATTTAGATCTAACCGTGATGTGATGGTACAGAAGTGAGAAATTAAAAGACTAAAGGTTATTACAGTGAATATGATTCCAATATTTTATATTTTGTATCACTGAATAAAAATATAAACTTGATTTGTTTACGTCTTTCTCATAATCCTGTATTGATTCGTACGCTCATCTGTACATGTGTGGTTCTCTGCATGTCAGTATATTTCAGGCTCTGAAGAGGTAAAGGGAAGGCAACAGGGGAATGAAAGGGTTTTTCAGGTTATTCTTCCTTTGTCATCTGTTCATCTATTTATTGTTTGTAATCGTGCGTGCTCTTTCTGTGATCCCTGTGTAACGCCCCCCCCCCCCCCCCCCGTGTTGTGTCTTTGACTGTTTACTTCAGAGGAGTTCAGTACAAGACCACAGAGGCAGCGAGAAGAATCGAACTACTGCCTTTAGTTCTTTCTTCATTTTTACTCTTATTTCTTACCAATATTGTCCTGCTTCTTCTGTTATGTTTTATAATTATTATATTTTGTAAAGAAAAAACAATTAAAATGAATATTGTTGAAATATTAGGATGTATTGCTTTTGTATCCGGTGCTGCACCTTCTCTTGTTTATGACATCAGGGAAACTACTGTAAGTAATCCTTACAGTAGTTTGATGTGATGTCTTTATTTGGCTTTGCAAATGTGGTTTTAAAAATGCAAATATGAAGATGCAAAACATCCTACAAGTCCAACAACTATACTTTCTTCTCAACAACAGCAAACTACAAAACTGTAACTCGGAAACATCGACTTAATATTGTATTATGTATGTATGTATGTAACAAATCATATCTATTATTATATTATATATTATTATTATATATTATATATATACTCTCATAGTTTAATTGACAGAGAACTAACCCTAAATGACAGATGATAAGGTGGAGTAATGGATGTTGTGTTTTACTGAAGACTTTGCCTTTAAAGTCAGAACCTATAAAATAATCACAGAAAACTAGGGGGGGGGGGGGATTCAGCCTTATACACCAGGACAGTTAACTGCTGCCAGTGGCACATCACTCCACAGCACCCTCTACTGGAAGGTGGGAAACTATTTCAAACTTAAAACAAAACTTTACAAAAGGATTCATAAGTTCACTTAACTTGTTAGTGTTGAGTAGTTCTGATTCAAACTGCTGATTGGTTGTAAGAGGAGCGACATACCCAGACTGTGAGCCTGATACTTGTGTTGAGGAGGGTCAAGCCAAACAGACTTACACAAGACAAACAACTTTATCTCAATTTATATTTTATAAGATTAGACATTACAACTTTAATAACTGTGAGCCAACCTCAGTGTTGTGTATAAATGTAGTGGATTTACATTTAACATCTCATCTGACCTTTTGTGCACTTTGGATCTTATGTAAAGCAGAGGTCCTGCAACTTATTTGATTTTCTTTAAAGCTACTATTCCAACTTGCAAATTTATTCTCCGGGATCGTTTGAGGTCTTGTTTCCCATTTTTCTTACCTTCCAATTCTTTGTTTTGTCTTACTGCTAAATAGACCAGAATTTGAAACCATTTTAAGGCATCGTCTTTTAACCACAAAATGTAGATCTTTCTTTTCAATCTTCTCTCTTATACATACTATTAATCTACCCTCATATAAACAGATTAAAAGCAAAAATGTGATTGATACAAACTAATTTCATAAAATTTTAGAAGGAACTGTCATTACCAACTATGCAGAAATATACAGAGAATAAACGGTGCTTTTAAATAAGATGTGTGAGTGATATGTGAAATAATGAACTATCAATTTAGGATATAAGATTTTTTACCATATTCACAATCAAATTTGATTTAATCCCTGTAGCTGTAATGAAATTGCTTATATGTATTAAAGGAGTCATATAACTCAAATAACTCATCCTGGTTGTTCCACTGTACCTCTTTATATTTTCAGACAAGCCTGGAGTCTGTGTTTAGCAGCATAACAAGCAGTTGAGTTCGTAGCTGTGGTTTGGCAACTACCACCACTGATCCTAATAAAACTACAGGGATTCTTTTGAAAGAGAAGTTTGAATTTCTTTAGTTCAGGCTGGATATTATAGCTTCAGCTACATTTGTGCATGTTTTAATACAGAAGTGATGTGAAAAGAACAAGAAGTGCAGCAGAGTGTGGTAGAGCAGGAAGAGACACCATGTGACATAACTGCAACTGTCCTGTTTCTCCTCTGACCTCCTGTTCTCTGGCTTTCACACGCTGATTAGGAGCTTTACGCCGTCAGCTATATATTCAGGGAGAATAAATACAACATGGCCATGTAAGATGCATCTGAGTTAATACACCTAGATAATGTTAATGTTTTAATTGTACTGCGGTACAAAATAAGGTTTACATTTCCTATAAGACATAATAACAAAACCACAGTGTATTAGTTTGAATAGAAAAGCTGATTACATACAGCAAATAGCTGCTTTGTTTTCCGGCTGAATCAGCCCTGACTGTAAATAATACATCTACACAGTAGATGAGGCCCGATAAGCAGAGTTGTCTCTGCTGAGTCTGAGTTGCTGTGAGGCCGAAAATATCACCGGAACTCTCTAGAATATGTAGTGAAATGGTTTAGATATCAATCGACTGTGAAACAACTGTGTCACTGGCCAGCAAGGAACATTAAGCTCATCACAGACTTTGATTCAGACAAATTTTGAAATGAATCAAGCTGCATGCAGACGAAATATATCTTATTGGTGCCAGCAAAGGCAAAAACCTATACTTCTTTGTCAAAATGAAATTAGCAGCCTGCTGAGTCTAGTACTCATTATACATTCGTATTCGACTGGATGACAAACAAGATGAAAAGATAACCTCCGTGGGGGAGATAAATAAAGAATCTGGGGACGTGTAGCTGTAGAAAACATGAACTTCTATCCGTTTGTATGTTTCTTTACTGTGGCCCCTTAGCAGAGCACTTTCTTAAACATTATTTTTGTTTGTTTGACTGTTGCACTGTATGCTGGGTGGATCTTGCTGCATAAATAGTCAATTTAAAGCACTAATTTTGGGGGGAATAAAACAGCCAAGACAAAAGATATTGATAGTTCCTGTGAACCCACCTTGAGTCAAGTCCAACCAACCAGACCAGGGCCGGCCCTGGCAATGTTGGCGCCCTAGGCGAGTTTCAATTTGGCATTCCCCAACATACACACGCAAACTGTCATGCATCCCGTTCAGTTCTTTTTTTCAAATCCATTCTCACATTTCATAATTCATACTTGGCCTCCAGAATGTTAGTAAATGTGCACAGACAAGTGATAGGAATCCAAAGCTGTTTTTCAAGACATAGCACACCTACACTTTGACAAATTGAATGTCTACTGATGCATGTTAAAATCATTTAATTCTTTGCTTTGGGTTTTTAAGCTATATTAGGATTAAGGTGTAAACAGAGACAGTTTCTCTGTTTGAGAAGGAAATTCTCTTCTTCTATTATTAATGGTTTATCTACATTCTTCCAATAGACCTGTAGTTTATCTTCTTGACGGTTACTGAGAGGTAGGTCTTTTAACAGCTCATGTGTTTTGAATGCACAAGTATACTATCCACCATCGCTACAACTGTGTGCCCATCATCCATATTGTGTTGTGTACGACTTTGAAGGAAGTTTTCTCCTGTTGGTACAAACCTTTTGTGTCGCTTGTATTGTATGCAGCGGAATTAATTTAAATGTTCACCCTGACACAGTATGCTTGTTGCACACAGAGAACCAAAGGAGATGTGTTGGTAGTAACATTTAAACCAGGATGCTGTGCTCTCAACGCATACTGCATGTGACTATGCAGTATTCTTTCATTAGCAAAGCTCATTCAGGACAACAGCTGAAGTGCAGCTGTTTGGTCACAGCCATGGAAACCTAAGTAATGATACTGATGTGTTATGTATTCTCGTTTCTCAGGTTTGTGCTGCAGAAAGATAGGAATATAGTATGTCGGGCATGGACTGTCTGATAAACCCCTGTAGTGTCCATGTTTAATTCATTTTCATGCCAGTGTTTTGTGTCAAAATTCCAAAAGTGTTTTTGGAAATACAGAGGGTCACATATTTGAATTTCAGGGACGCAGGTTGAGTAAAACTTAAGGTGCACTAATTTGTTTTGGTTTTTAATTCTCTTGCATTTTCATTAACCCCAGTTCTTATACCCCTTTGTGTGTGTAACTGAACAGAGCTCTATTAGTAACTGATGAGATCGAGTAACCTTCATCGTATGAGAGTGAAAATCCAGTAGGTTGTCTTGCTGCTAGCGGTGAAATGAAACTCCCTTCTTTTTTTTTCTGTTCATGCTGAAATAAAGTGGATTCACTTGGTCTGACGTTTTCGATCACATCTTTATAAAACACCTTATTAGCTTCACACTACAAACCCTATGGGGCTGGGGAAATGTTTTTTGAGAGAAGATTCCAGATTCATTCACTAGACTGGCACTCAGTAGAGCTCAACAATCTCTGATCCATGCAGCTTCCTTCTAGCAAGTTGTTTGGTTATTGGTCCATTATTATATAAACCTGTTGACTGACAAATCAGAGATGAAAACATAAACTCCTCAGCAAAGGAAATAAAACCTCCACACATTTATCAAGGAAATGTCATTAACATTACATAACATTAATAATAATTAGAAACCCAACAGGAAATGAAAAGTAGAAAGAAATATTTCTAGAATATCTAAATAGTTGACGGGTAATTTTCTGTTGCTCGACTTATCAATTCATTTATTAAGATAATTTCCCCCTGCTACTTAGTCTATAGGGTTTTTTATATTGTGTATTATTTAAATTGTATATATTTGTCGTGCACTGGTTGCTGGTTGTACATCAAATTGCCCTTGAAGGATAATAACGATTTTCTTTCATGGACAACTTTAGTTGATCACAAGCTGCACAAACCAAACAAGAGCAGCAGAGGAACCCAGCAGCCAGCAGGGGGCAGCCTCACGACAGCACATGGACAAAGCAGCAGCAGACTATGATTCTTGTTACACCGGGTTCACAACGGACGATGAAGCGACGCCAAAGCGTAAATAACAGCTGGCTCCCATCCACTCCCATGTTAAACCTTTGTGCGGGTCACACCGGAGGCTGAAGCGCCACGCTGCGCCAAGGCTGCCTAGCGCCGTGCATCGATCGTTTCGGCGTCGAGTCTATTTTTTGCACTTGACGAGAACGTATCGCGCCAGGAAACACACTGAAAGATGATCTTTCTCATCTTCATGCTGGGAATATTCTGAACTTTTAATATTGGAAGGATTTCAATCACTTAATAATTGCAAAATATATTACAGTATGTAAATTTAAATCAATTTAATACAAAAACAGAACAAATTTAATGTGTTTCTGCGCAGAATATGCGCAGTGGGCTTCTGCAGGATGTGTGCGTGCAGTTTTTTTTTTTTAATTAATTTAATTTAATTACATTTTTTATATTTAATTTAATTTAAATCTTATTAATTAATTTTTTTTATATTCAATTTAACTGAGTTAATATTGTTTATATTTACTTTAATTAATTTTTTTTTTTCTATAAAATTTTAAATGGTTATGGTTCATTGTTGTTTTTACATTTACATAGTATTAGATATTGTGCAATGAATAGGTGGTTGAAGTCCTGCCAACATGACAGCCTGACCCAGCTCCTGTGTCCACTGGTGTCCTGGTTCCACCCATGGCAGCATAGTGACATGGGGCTGGCTCATCCTGGTGGCCCAGGGAGCGCATTTCTCCGCGCTGGTTCAGGGGTAAATGATGCTGGTCTTCACAGGTGACTGACCTTACGCAAGCCTGTCATCCACCACAGACCTCCTGTCTGTGAGCACATCTGCCAACCAGAAGGGGGCAGAGAAAACCCGGTCTTTAAATCCAATTGTACTGATACGCTGAAGTCTCCATGCTGCTCCTATTCATATCTAGATATGTGTCTGTATGCCACTAATGTGGCAACTGTGCAGAAGGTCAAATAAAGCTACAAAGCAAACTGCGTGCATGTAAGATTACCGTCTTAACACGAGGGGGCTGAAGTAAGAGACCTTGGGGTAAAATCTATTGTTAATCAGATAGAAACAGTTCAACGTTGATATACGTGAATGACTCTAAAGTTCTCAGTGCAGCCTGAAAGTGGTGGAGGAAGATCCTGACTCCCTGAAGCCCTGGAACTCTGCCTGGGGGTCACGCTGGTGTCGAGTGATGATAATTCTGCTAAGGGCCCATTCAGGTTTAAAAGAGTATTTGATGGTCTGTACGTTTGTTCCTCTGTATTCTCTCTATATGTGTTCAGTGTGGGACCATCACCTCAGTGACATGAAGATAGTGACGAATATGCGTAGACCTTACAATGTTTTTGCTATTGATTCCAGTATAAATCTGTTCTAAGAGCAGGGAAAGGGTGAAGCAGCTGTTTGCACTATGTTGCTTTAATGAGAAGTGCATTATGGGATAAGATCATGTAAGGTTCCCAACCCTCAGAACTGGCTCTCCCATTAAAGCCAGAGCCTTGAGGTGGATGTAATAAATCCAGATAACTTCAGATAATTAGGTCAGTTTTTTATTCCTTCCTATTTTTGCTCCGATAGTAAAGTGTGTGCCCGCTTTCCTGCTCCCAGGCTCCTCCCTCTCGGTCGGATCTTTAGGGTTTGAGTCACTTTAACAACAGACGGACCAAAGTCAGGGTTTGCAAGGCAGGGAGAGAGAAATCCAGCCAACCGCGGAGAGGTTTTTCTCTCCCGCTCCTTTGCACGCGTGTGCGTAAAAGCTCCGAGTCTGGTGGGATACAGCCAGCGAGGAGCCAGAGAGGAGGAAGTTGGAAGGAGGGACCAGAGGAGCAGTGGCGTGGTGCTGCCTGAGAGCAGGGAGAGAGGAGCAGAGCTCAGACGCTTCCAGCTCTCCTATATCCACAGATCTCTTCAGCTCATTACGCGTTGTTTCCCCCAAAACGCAGGAATGCGCGTAAAGGGACGCACGACTCCTGCGTTGCTGCCGCGTACCAGCGAGTCACACATGAGTTTTTAAACACGCGGTGGTTTTAACAGGGTGAAATCACCTTTGCTGTCAATGTCAGCACAGGTAGTGAAAGAGGATCCCGGAAGAACACGTCGTGCAGGTTACTAGTTTGTTTGAATAGCCTGCGCTTTTTCTCCAAAGCGATCGGGCGCTGATGGACTTGTTGCCTTATTCCAAAAGTAGCTGTTACCTTTTCTAGTTTTAGATTATTTATTTTTTGTAACTAAGCGGAGGGAAGATGAAGGAGCTGAAGAAGAAGAAGCTGTACGTGGTGGTGGACGTGCTCTGCGTTTTAGTTGGTAAGTTAAGGACACGAACGCCTGGCTAACCTGTTATTTGTGACAATCCCTTTTACTGTTGACAGGAATAACTGACGATCAACAGCAGTGTGTGCGTGTGTGCGTCCGTGTGCGTGTGCTTGCGTGTGCGTGTGTGTGTGTGAGTTTTGCGTCACATAATCAACATCGGAATTAATTGAATAGCCTGATCCCTGCAGTGTCATACATGACACGCAAGCATCTCTGTAATTTAAGATCAAACCTCCTCGGGATGTTTAAAAGGCGCAGCTGAGTTTCCATGCACAGGACTCATCTGTCAGGTCATCATGTTGTTTGTGCTGATCCCACTCTGGACTCACTTGGGCGGAAATGTGACAAATGAACATGCGCCAAACACAAGAGGAAATCTCCTCTCATGCTCTCTGCACACTCCAGCAGCAGAAAAAAAAAAAAAAAGAACTTCAGCAGGACGTTACAGAGCCTCAGGAAACAGTGTGTTTGTTTATGGAAATTTGATATGCATGTGTGAGCTCCGCTTATTTCTCATTTCCCTCAGCATTTTGTTTGCCAGCAGTAATCTGAAGAATATACAGACCTCGCCCATGCTCTGCATGTCTCAATATATCCCGTCCATTTGCGCTCCCATTGTGTTGCATACAAGGAATCTGTCTTTTTTCAAGGAATAATAATCTGTCTTTTTTTCTTTTCCATTGCTGTGGTAACTGGAGTGCATCATTAGTATAATAGTTTCTGTCTCCTTCCTCCTCTGGGAAATGACCAAATAATTTGATGTGAGAAACTGAATCATATCACTGACGTGTCTTGTGGTTATAGTTCTCCACATTGGTCCTCCCTTTGCCTTTTTTACCATCAGTCTGTAATGGATAATGCTGAGTAGGGAATTATAAGGAGTACGACAGTGTAAAGCAATTCTAATTGGACTATTAAACAGGGAGCCCATAAATACTTTAGTTAAAAAAAATCATGTTTGCGAAGTAGATTTTTAAATGGAAAAAACGCATAATTGATATTTGACAAACACTAATGAATATAGTAATCCATCAGTAAACGGGTCAAATAAACAGGCTAGAGGTCAATAAAAAAATCCACATAAAACTAGACTAATGAACAAACCTTCACTAAGGCCCAACAATCCCTGTGATTATCAAGCTGCCGCAAATCTCAAACACACATAGACATCAGTCCTCTAAATATGTCATGTGTGTTCTCATCAAAATCCTTGAATTAGTCTCTGGGACACTGTCATCAAATAAGTTATCTTGCAATGGTAAAGAAAGTGGAAAAAAAGAATCCTGGATCTCGCCCTCATCCGGTTTTGCAGTGGGTTCCTCTCTGATCCATACCACATCCTTCCACCATGTTTTGTCGTAGTCTATCAGTTGTTATGTAATCCTGCTAATTAAATGACAGACAGGGAAACAAATGAAAACATAACCTTGGCAGAGATCACGATCATTGAAACGTTATTTAAAATAGATTAAAATACCGAAACAGATTAAGAGACTGCAAGACACCTGCAGTCGTCAATAAAGAGGATGATACGCTTCTGATAACATCTATATCACCACTGCCCTGTGAGGAAGCTGTTTTCAGATGCACCCACGTTATCATAATCTGTTTTATGTGGTGGGACATTGGTCCACTACTGTACCGTGACAGACACGTGTTGCAGAACAGTGAGTCCTTCAGCAGCGCGTTCATCCCTTGTTGTGTCTGTGACGTTGCGGTGAAGCTGTTGGAGGGAGGATGCAGACGAGGATGGTGGCTCATGCGTGAGCAGATCTGCTCGGCTGTGCGGTTTTCCCGGAGGTTGCAGACCTTTTCAGAGGGGCTTAGGGGGTATTTTTCTCCAACTGTGGGAAGATCTGCAGACTGCTGAAGTTGATAAGCCTCTCCATGTTTGCTGTCACAAGTCTGGGATTAACGTCTGGCCTGGGTTTGGTTTAATGGTCAGGTCCGGATGACTGCATCCCACCCGCTGCCTCTCCCTTCCCTATTTGCCACCCACGTCTCCCACCCAAATAATCATCAAGCCAACCCCAAGCTTACGTGAGGTTGCCCCAGCCATGTAGCAGCAACATGGTGGAGCTTGTAATTATGCTGACCATGTGCCCATATGGAAACAGACTTCTGACTCAGGTTTCGTCTGCCTAGTGGAACTATTTACATTTCATTTAATCCCAAAAACTCCAAATCGCATGTGAATCTTCTAACACAGAATTTCATCTGCTCTGATTAGCATCTACAGTTTTTCTACTTTCTAGTTTAAATATATACATATTTTGGCTCTAAATATTCATGTCTGGCTCTCCACTCATGGAGCATTAGCCTGTATATTAAGATGAATGACATGACAGCTACCTAACATTGAAGCGAGACTGTCTCAATCACCACCTGGTGGCTGGCTGCAGTATAGGTTATAGGGCGACATTGGTTGTATTGGCATCGGCGTGACCCTTGCATATCTGTCATCTGTGTTTTATTAAGGAATCTTAAAACTCGAATCAAAGTGATTTCTGGCCTTGCTCTCTGTCACTCACACCCTGCCCAACCCAGGTAAACTAACAACTGTTTGTGTCATATTAATGGACATGAGCCTTAATCTATTTTGTAAATCAATATTCGACACAGTCACTGAAACCCCTAATGGGGAAAACTTGTGCAAGAACCCAATTAATTGTTGGCAGTGTTTTTCCTTTTAGTCACAAAATCTATTGTTGGTCTTGTTTAAAGATATTTGAGCTGTTGGCTCTGTTCTAATATCTTTCTTGGTCTTGAGTTTGTTTTGTTGTGTAAGCTTTCTTCCTCCTCCGCTCTTTCTTTGCTTTACTCCTTCCCCCCCTCTTTCCCATGTAAATACTCTCGGTACATATAGATGATGGGTGTTGGCTCAGAGAACAGAGGAAAAACCGTGATGAACTGCTCTGTGCCCGCAGATTGTGTTCATAGGTGCAGCACTGCCAGTGTGTGTAGCTTAAGGTCGGAGGAGGGGCGACGGCTCATGACTCAGCTGCAGGAGGAGATATGAATGGCAGTGAGCTTTGCATTTTGAGTAATGTGCAAGATACTCCAAGTAGTGTGAGCCGAAATGGCTGGGGGGCAAGGCATAGGTGTAACAAACACTCACGCACATACTTTTGTTTCACGTTTAAATGCTCTTTGTTGCTATGTTAAGTACACTGTGACAAACCAGTTCTGGTGATTACACACACACACACACACACACACACACACAAACACATATAAACAGAAGGAACAGTTCCCATGAGGACATATTATCTCTTTGAAATAAACATGTGCTAGAAAGATCTTTGTCAAAATATCAATTAGCCTTATAACTCTAATATTTCTTCTAAATCGGTTCCTGTTTTGTTATTAGTTCCTTCGATGCAGTATCCGATACGTTTTTGACTTTCCTTTTCCAACTCGCACTGCTACAACAAGGCCAAAAGGTTTCCTCTAAACCTTGAACTTTTTTTGTAATTGACTTATTTATTTCCTGATAATAATAGAGCCTGTTCCCAAAGCCCCCACAGTAACACCAGAGTTATTACGTTTTTCCTCACATTCTTCTCATCCTATCAGACTGCGATTACATTGTTAGTATCCTCATGTTCTGTTCTTTGACCTCGCTGGATTTCGGTTTGCCAGCAGCAGGGTCCTCAGGGAGCGGGGCCCGTCGTGTGGCTGCGTTGGGAAGAGTGATTGTGCTGAGTTCTCAGAGATAGCCAATGAGTGCACTTTATGGGAATTGTTTTTCTCGGGAGAATTGGGTCATGGAAACCGTTGCTCCTTTAACAAACAGTCACGTCCCTCTGAGAAATATTTGTCTATTTTTGTTGTTCTTCTTCTAATCAAGTGAACCAGGATTTCTGGGGAACACAAAGTCTGTTTGAAAGTCACAAGGAACTTTTCTCATGGAAGTTTCTCTTAAATTAGTACTTCATTATGTTTAAGACATTAAAGGGGCTATTTAGCTATTTCTAAATAACTAGCAAAAGCATTTTGGCAATATAACAGAAATGTTGCAAGTTCAGCATCAAACTTTATTTCTTTGCTCTCCAAGAGTTGTTTTTTTACAGCAATCGAAAGTAACGTCGGTGTTAACTCTTGTTTTGCTTCTATTTCTATCACTTACTGCTTCTACTGAAGTTAGCATGCTAACTGGCTGGCCCTGGCCCAGCCGGCCTGTTTTGCGCTATCTGTTAGACTATATATAAAGATGGAAGACATGACTGCTCCCCAAAAGTGAAGCCAAAGCCTCTTGTCCACCCCCCAGTGGCTGGCTGCAGAAGCTTGAAGGTCATAAGTCCTGCCTCCTCCATGTTACTGGATGGACTAAAAAGTCAAAGTAAACGTCACATAAGTATTTTTAGGAAACTACACACTTGATTTAAAAAAAACTGAGCTTGGAGAATATTTTGGGAATTTGGCGGAACGGTCCGACACAAGTGTAAAACCAGTAAATGTGTATATACTATCTGAGTATTTTGAATGTTTTAAACACATTCTTTATGATCAACTTTAGGATCTTTCAGGGTCTTTTGATGGCAGATGGTTTAAATGCTGAAGAACCTTCCAATGTAAAGTATTTTTCTTCAATCCTGTAAAGTTAGATATAAAAGGTATGCAGAGAGCAAAGTCAGAGTGAGTGAGGACAGTTCAATTGTTTTGCAGAGATTGAAGTTTTTGAAAAAAGACAAACACTGTCACTGACAATGTCACTGGTTGTCCTCTTTGTGTACATGTAATAACACCTTACTGTATATTTGGCATTGATATGCGGCTGTCTCAAAAAGGAAACACACAGCATCACATTGAGCAGCGCCGTACCATTCAGGACAGTCGTACACTTGAACTCCTCCCGCTAAACCTTCATGGTTTGGGTTTAGACCTGTGTGGCCGATGTCTTTGATCACCTCCAAAACCTCCAGACTCTTTGATTGCCAGCCCAGATTTAGCCTCTCTCCCTCCCACCCGTTCGTCCGACCTCGCCTGCCACCCTGTCTCCTTATGCGCTGCTTGGAGCTAAGCATGCGTGAGTGATGGACGGAGTGAAACAGCGGGATTAGAAATAAAGAATGGGCCACAGCGGCAGCAGGACTCGGTGTGACTGAAGTTGGGCGTTCCTCATGTGAATTAGAATTCCAGAGGCCAGCGCCGGCGGAGCTTGTAGGCTCAGCACATACCTTCCACATTAGTCAGACCGGCTTGGGGTGACAGTTAGAAAGGAGTGTTGTGCTGTTTTGTCACTGCCAGCGGTCTGTAACATCACCTACTGTGTGTTTGGACTCCAGAGCTTTGGTGGCGTGAGTTTCTTTCAACAGAACATGTTTTGAAAGGAGCAAACAAAAGAGAGAGAGGGAGGGAGGAAAGAAAAAATTGGAAACACTGAGTGCAGCTAGAAGGAAACAAATTGTTGCCTCTGTGCTTGTCTACAGTGGAAGGGGGATGAGTTGGAAACAGGAGTCAGGAATGGGGACTTGAAGGATGAAAAATAAAGAGGCAAGGAAAAGTGTTCATGCAACAGGATACATGAGCTATGGACAGAAGGAAAAGATGGATCGGAAATAGAAACGAGAAAGAAGAAATGACCTCCATGCTGGAAAGACGGGAAATTAGAGTGGAAGAAATTAGATGGAGGAGCGTTCTGGCAAATGTTGCAGCTGTGACCCTGAAGGAAAGTGTTGTACCAGGCAGGGCAGCCCAAGGGCATAAGAACACCTTCCTCACAGCTCACACACACACATAGGCTTATGCCTTGAATATATGCATACTGAAACCCAGATGTATGTTTTTCAAATGGAGGAGTATAATTGTCCGTCCAGGTGGTTCTGCAGGTGCAGCAGGTTATGTCATGGTTATGAAACCAGGGCAAGTAGGTGTGAGGTACTCTCACACTATTGGAGCGACTTCCAAATGACTGTGGGAACTCAAGTCAAGGCATCAACCTATTTTTCTGTAGTTGAAAAAGGGTAGAGGTGAGAGAGGGAAAGAAATGGGAGAAAAGGTCAGAAAAAAACGCAGATCTGAAAACAGCTAGATGGAGAAAAGCAAGGAGAGGACGTGACAAGCCTCGATTCTCAGCCCCGGAGTGTGATTGTGGTCGGAACGGTCCTGTGTAATTGCATATTTGCCGGCTAAATAAAGCTCCGTCCCATCGAGGCCTCTATATTTACAACAGAAGAAGTGTGTGGGAGGACACTGCAATCAAGAAGATGACTGAGAGGAGGCCGGATCCGCGAGAGAAGAATGAATGACTTTGAAGAAGAACGGAGGATGTGAATGGGCAGTGGAATGAAGGAATGGATGCAAATATCTTCTTACGCAGACATCTTACAAGGGTTTAGATTCATGCTAAAAATGTCTGATTGTCAGTCTCTCTTTTCAACCAAAATAAGTGGGTATGCAGTTTTTTAAACATGCGTAAACCCACTAACAATAGACTCCTTTCTCATTACCAGTAGAGGAGTTTGCCTTTCTGTTTGTTTTCCTTTGCCCGGGCGGGTAATGTTCAACGTCATGAATGCCCTGGAAGCTGAGAGGCTCTCTCACCTCGCTGTCTTTCCAGTGTTGCACTTCGCACAATATGAAGAGTAAAATCTCAGTTGTTCCCAAAATGCAAAAGACAATAAGTACACAAACATTTGTGGCTATTTATGCGCAAACTCCTGGAAGGCATCACAACATTGCAGTGCCAGCATCCAGACTGAAAAACCAAAGAAGAAGAAGCTCGTTGTCACGTTTCGATGAGTCATGTGACCCAGGAGTGAATGCCGATTGGAGCCATTCCAGATAAAAACCAGATGTCAGTGGCTTTTCAGACCAGTGGAAAAAGGGCTACACTAAGAACCAATTCATAATGGGAGACACTGAGGTGCCACTGTGGATGGATGCGCTTCCCAAAATGGAATTGAAGCTGAATCTAAAATGTCCTCATCTGAGACAGGAAACCTCCCGCTCTGTGTCCTGCTAATTCAAGCAGGCTCCCAGGCAGGAGGTTGGACTGGGCTTCCTGGCTCTATTTCAAAACTGTGGCAGCATCGACCATCCATCCATCCATACGTAGTAGCAGCTGCTGACAAACAGGGTTCGCCTGGTTCCCAACTAAGTACCTCAGCTTTTCCGTCATGTATAATGTATGTTCTTTGGGATTTTTCTCGACAAGAACAATCCACCACAGACGTCTGTGAGTTTAGCTGCAGCCAGAGCCTCCGCTCCGTCTCTGAGGGGAAGCAGCTCTGGAACAGGGTCAGCGTGGGCTGTGGGGTTGTCCTTGTGGTATCCAGGAGCCCTATTTTGTCTGCAGTGGGATCTATTTTTTGCCTGTAAGCAGTTTGTGTATGTGTCTGCTCTCTAGGAGAAAGGCTGGTCTGTTTCTTGCAGGTTTAATCCACAGGGACATTGATCAACACACACACACAAACAAACACAGACACACACCTTAGGATGTAGGCAGTCATTCTGGCAGTCCACACTCTTTACATCATTTTTTGGAAGTTCTTTTATTTTTATCCAAACTTTTAATTTAATTTATGACCGACAACTTGACTCAGATTTCAGCTGAATTAGGGCTTTACTTATGAATACAGCCATGAAAAATTCATAACTTTTTTTTTACAAGCCAGGGGAGGACCATTGAAGGCCAGGTGCCCTGACTTCACTCAGCCTGTGAACTCTGTGGCAAAATCCCTGTTTGGTTATAAGGTCTTAGTAAGCACAAAAAAACGTATTAAAAACATTCAGCAAATGGCTAAATGGACGAAAACATGATACTTGAGAATCCAACGTTAACGGCTTACATGCAAAACACTGTTTAGTCATTCGCGAGCACGTTGGGTGGAAGGAACTATATTTCACCACCGTCTGTCACACCTCTTTGAAGTTAGCACTTCATTTTTGTGCCGCTTCAGCGTGATTAATGGTCCGGCTCTGGCAAGTGTTAAAAGCTTCATAAAGCAGTTTTGAAGTCGCAGCACCCTGTGACTTTAATGTAGAAATGATTATGTCCTTCTGCTGGTTTAAAGTGACATTTACCATGCTCTATTAAATAAACATTCCTCAGGACTTTGTTTGAGCCAATCTTACACAAATCTCTCAAACCTGCTGTTACACATAATGCATTCAGAAAGTATTTAGACCCCCCCACTTCTTTCAAAGAGCATTGCCGACAAACTGCTGCAATTATGGCTTCAAGAAGCCATAATTGTGAACATTAGCTGGCTATGAAAAGGTCTTCCAAAGAAGAAGGGCCTAAGACATGTGACCAAGCTCGTAACAGTGCAAGAACTCGCCCCCGAGTTTTGGGAGAAACCATCAGAAGCACATTCATCACTGATGATACGTGGCTTTTGGCGCCGTATCAGAAATCCACTCTGCGATGATTCTTCAAGACAAACCGAGACATTGGAATCTTTTTACTTGTTTGGTTCCAGCCGCTCTGTAGCAGCAACGAGGCTCTTCTTAGCTTTTAGTTATTAGCTCGCTCACCACAAATAATATAACTTAATAACCTTGTCTCTGTCAGAATGTGGTCTGCTGCTCGTTGGGCACAAACTCTGCTGAGTTTTCTTGAAACTTCCAGTCCAGTCGAGCGTCATGTTTCCAATAACAGTTGAAATGTGTATTTTTTCATCACAAACTGGGCTTGTCTTTATAGTGGATTAATTTGTCTTTACCGTTGCCAAGACTATGCTTACAGTTACACTGGCTTGTTTTTCCTTCACCCTGACCATGAACTGACTGACACACAGCCACAAGGGACCACCTTGAAGTCTGTTATTTTATTCTACTACGGAAATAATAGGGGATTCTCTTTTTTTGTGCTTTTTGTATACAACCTAGTTGTCAGAGGTTCCCCATCCCTAAAATAAAGGGGCTGAAAATGTATATTAGTGTCATATTGACATTTTTTTTTATTTTTAATAAGTTTGCCAAAAATGATGGAAAATTCAGTTGCCTCGTTGGGGTTTCTGCGTTATTTTTAACAATTTAGAGGAAAAGTATAACACAGGCATCTAACAAAATATGGAAGAAGTGTAGGATGTGAATTATTCCTGTAATCACTCTATATATGATATTTATCCTTTTTTTTTAATGTTTGCTAAATGCAAACATTACAAGTAGCATAAAATACATATTAGAACTTGGTATGGTCTGATGTAATCTGTGGAAATAGTTTTCATATCACCATGTCCTCCCATGACTCTATCAAGTTGTCATAGCGGCAAACCCCAAAGAAGGACAAAGTTCCTTTTCATTTTTGGCAATGCAAACACCCTGAGAGCAAAGTATAATGTTTTCAGATACAGATTTAAGGTATTTTACAGGTAGGGTGTGGAAATGTTAAAATAATATTTAAAAGATTCGTAGCATTGGAGTCGAAAGATAATTTCATGGCTTTCTTATTCTTTCATTGCAAAAATATGTTAGGTCCTTCAGAGAATATGTTAGAAGTTATTTGTCACAATGATACATCCTGAATGAAACTCAATCCACTCGCACTGTCTTTGATTTGACTCCAACCCTTTGTCAGTGACCGGGCAGAGAAGGGAAGGTAAACAAGCAGCATCAGTTTCTTAACATTGCGTTCCTGTTCTCGACAGCTGGAGGCAGGATGCAGGATACAGGTGCAGAAGCTGCCTCCCAAAACCAACATCAGTAGATCCAAGTCAGGTTGATCCCCCGAGACGCCTGAGACAGGATGTCAGTTAAAAGAGCCTGTATTGTGCTGTGGTTTTTACAAACAGGATTTGGGTGAATATATGGTGTCCTGACATGGCAGATAGACGTGTAAACAGTCTTCCAGTGGCCAGCTGTTACCTTTTAAGTTATCATAAATCCTAATAACTTCCTTCCTCTCCGTCAGTTGGAGCAAGATGTCTGCAATTGCTGTGTAGCAACTGAGAAACGGAGCTGTGATATCGAAGCCATGCTGATACACACAGTCGACCAATCACAAGTCAGCATCAGCCATCAATCATGATGTTTCGCCCATCATATAACAAAATTATCATCTCCCATCCACTAACATGGAGGAGGTACGGTTTAAGACCTTAAGTGCAGCTTGCCCCCAAGGGGACAATTATAGTACTTTGTCTTCATTTTTGGGAGCCATCATGTCGTCCATCTTTGTATACAGTATATCCAATCAGTTCAGGCTAATGGTTGTTCTCAATGTGTGGTTTGAGCGCAACAGCCTTAAACAAGATTTTCTGAAGCTTTTCTGCAGAGGACATGGTTTCACTTTGCGTACAAGCAGACCCTCTGCATGTGTAGCAAGATGCAAATCAGTCATACAAAGTGCCACACCTCATTGTAAGACCATGGCTGCTCTAAACAACAACTGCTATCTGAAGAACGTGAGCACTGTGTGGAGAAACGAGTGTTTCCTGCCTTTCTCAAATGTTGTAAAGAGACAGGGGCTTCTGTATGAACACCAAGTTGAAATCACTTGGTATCTGTGCATGTTGTTTCCTTCCTTGTTGGACCAGTCTCAACCCAGCTCCTACCAAGGTCGGGTTACCATGTGTGATGATGTGTTTATCCTATAGACCGCTATTGTTTATTCTCCTCTCAACACAAAGCTCCTGTTTTTCAGCAGCTCACCCTGAGACAGACACTGAGCCAGTGAGACTCTTTGTCTCTATGGTGTCTGTGAGGAACATGTGCGCAATTGGCATCTCACATAACGATGTATGATCTCATGTACATGCAAAGTCAGACATGAGCAGGACCCATGAGACACTGCATTGTTCTGTCTGTTTTTAGGATAACGTAAAAACTACAGATTCTCCTGAAACTTGGTTGAATGGTATGCTGGGCCAAAGAGGAATTGGGGGGGGGACAATTCTTTTCACTTCTTTGAACACTGTGAGGACGTTTTTGTCCCTTTTGTGAGACTTTCATGCATTAATACAAAGATGTTTATGAAAACAATCAGGCATGTGTAGAACTTATATTTATGAACAGGTAAAATATAGTGCGGATCTGGGTAATGATCCAGTGTTTGTAAAATTTACAACAATGAAATATGTATTTTGAGGGAAAGATCTTTATTCAGTTACTGTACGGTAACAAATATTAAGTTTTACTATATCGGAAAAATTCTGTCTACATGGATCAAAGTATGTATCTGATCTCAATACATGTGAATACAATGTGGTTATAAAGTGGTCAGTCAGCCTTGGCCGAGGTATGGGAGTGTCCTTCCAGTAGTTTATTGTGAAAAGCACTATTTATTATGGGAATTTCTTGGTCAATTGCTGGTTTATTACAAACATATTGAACTTGGAAGGACTCAATCCAAACACTGTCAAACCTTTAAAGTTTGTCATATAATTCCCATCTGGACTTTCTGCTGAACAATCTGTTCTGTGGAAGTGTTTCTTAAACTCACAGCCTTTATGACTTAATACTAAAGTACTAGTCATTATGTTTTTCCTGCTCTCATGATGAGAGTTTTCTGGGTGGAGGTAAAAACCCAGTTGTGTTCACCTCAGCTGAATCCTGATCCACCGTCCACTTGTATATTTTCCTTCAGTCTCCGTCTTCTCATCAGTCAGTCGCACTGGACGTCCTCCTGGAATTATGTCAGCTGCAGGCGTTTTTCGAAAGAATGGGAGGGGTGCACCTTCTCATTTACACAGAAATGTAATACTATTGGTGGGTGCAGCCCTTTTTCCACGGCTGTTTTTCTTGCATTTAGTGTGCGGCTGTATGGCATTTCCATAATGGGCCCAAGACTGTCTCTGCCTGCTATGTGCATGGTGGTGGTAGATGTCAGGGTGGGGAATGCATTCCTCACTGGGGCTGCAACTCATAAGAATTTTAATCAGTTCATCAGTTCAACTCGTATATTTTTATTTACATATTCTATTAAATCTCAATTAAAGCTAAATATCCATTGCAGGCCACCAGACTGAAAGAATTAATCATTGATCACGTAAAATGTCACTCAGTGGAGCGCATACCGACGCCAACGCCCAGCCGTCCCCCTTAAATTCAATCAAGCTGCACACAATTACACACACTCATAGATATCAGTTCCCTAAATATACATCTGGATCAATGAATTGTTCCCTGGGAATTGGTGAAAATGTCAACAATAGGCCCGATCTTACAAACTTTAAAGAAAGTGACCAAGACATTTTATCCAATCCGAAGTTTAAGGTTTTTTCTTACAACCCCCCCAAAAAAACTGTCATGGTTGGAAACATAACCACCGTGGCGGATGTAATCAGTCTGTCTTGATTAGTTGGTTTCGGAAATAATTTGTAAATTGAGCCACAGGAAAATAATCTACATGTATTTGTTTATCATTTAATCCAGCTGCTCTTAAACTGTGCACAGGGAATTACATATTCTAGAGTTTTGAGCAATTGATCCAGTTAAAACAGCCACATAATATTTTACTTAAATCATATAACAGATAATATAATTGGCATATTATTCAGCAATGGAAAGTTCCATTAACTGCAGCTTCAAACTGGACCAACAACTTATTTTAGCACTGCTTCACTTTCACCACCAAAGAGTCAAAGGTTGGAAGAATCCATTCTGGCTTTTACAGTTGTTCAAACGAGGTCTTTCTCCCACAAGCTGTTGCTGCCTCCACCCAAATCTCTTATCATGAAACACTCTCCATTCTGGCCTTGAATAGCAGCAGTAAAAGTTAGAAGCAGGATCAGTTTACAGCCAAAGTTTCCAGTGAAAAATGCAAATGTTCAATGTAGCTCATCAAACCTCTTGTCTCTGCTGCCTGATCACAGTTTTAGGTAAAAAGTCCTATAGTTATATTAATGTCTCCTGAATGTATGAGTATGGAAACTTGAGCTGCAGATTTTATTTGCCATGTTTGGAAGAGAAGACAATATCTTTTTTCTTAAAGACTGAGCTATAAGATAACATGTAATTTTGCAATGAAAGGAAATGATTGAATACTACAACCTATGAAGAATGAGTATTTGCATGATTCCAACAAAAAATACAATTCAGTACAGTAATAAAATGCATGGAAAACAGGTTTTACGGTAAATTACTTCAAAGAGGATGATCAAACGTCCAAATTAATTAACTATTTTATAACCATGTAAACAATTGTTTTTTATAGGGATGGTTTTTTACTGCATATAGACAGGCGCATGTGGAGCATGTTTTTGAACATCTCAAGGACTTCACTCGAGCTCTCAGGAGCCTTAACCGACTATATTTGGTCTTATTTGCTGCACACAGCCACATTAAAGAGCTTCACTTGAGTGTGTGTGTGTTGTGTCTGCATTAATTTGTTCAGCCTCTTGTAAGTGTTTGTATGATCTTGTCAGATTTTTTCTATTTTTTTTTACATTTACCCACATGCCTGTGTATATAAATAATTTTTTCCCTCACTGTTTATTTTTGCAGTCCCTTGCTGTGCATTTCTACCCTGCCATTTTACTACCGAATGTTTTTTTTGTCTCCTTGGTGGGGTGTTTCATCATTGTGATTTTAGAGCTCCAGCTCCAGCGGGGGAGAAAAAACAATTTAGCTATCCTTAGAGAAACATTTTCACTTCACTGCTTAAGAAGTGATGTCATGTCTAAAAAACTTGCAGAGGAAAAAAAAGAGACAAATGTGTTATTTTAAGTTCATTAACTTGAATTAAACCTTATTTCTGATCTTGGCAATGTCCAAGCTCCATAAATCACTTAAAGGGGAACAGCACGGTTTCTCCATATATAGTGAATATTCACTTTAAGCTTCGTGTATGACCTGGCTGGTTCTTATCTGAGAGTTTTTCTTCTGTTTTGCTTTAATTTCAGCGGCACTGCCCTTCATCATTATGACCATTGTGTTCAAGCCATATGAAAGGGGCGTCTACTGTGATGATGAGAGCATCATGTACCCATTAAAACCAGACACCATCACCCACGGCATGCTGGCGGCCGTCACCATCTCCTGCACGGTCATCATTGTAAGTTTCCCCCCCAAACATCAATCTTCCCTCCCTCCTGTTTCTCTGAGAGTTTCATCTCATCCATTCTCAACTTTGGGAACTGGCTTAAGTGTCAGCGTACGAGGAAAAGTAACTGTACTTCTTCTTCTCCCGTCAGATCTCCTCTGGAGAGGCGTACCTGGTTTACAGCAAGAGGATTTACTCTAACTCAGACTTCAACCAGTACGTAGCCGCGCTCTACAAGGTGGTGGGCACCTTCTTGTTTGGGGCAGCCGTCAGCCAGTCGCTGACCGACCTCGCCAAGTTCACCATCGGCCGTCCGAGGCCTAACTTCATGGCTGTGTGTGCTCCCAAGGCCTGCACGGGATACATGGCTGTGATCAACTGCACAGGCAAACCGCAGGACGTCACGGAGTCAAGGTAGGAAGAGAACTGAGTTTTTACTTAGAACACTGTGCTCAGTGAGGAAATGAGAATGGCACTCGATAGAGCACATATCTCTGCCAAGGCCCAACGGTCCCCTTAAATTCAATCAAGCTGCACCAAACTCTACACTCACAGATTTCAGTTCCCTTATGCTGATTTGTTTTTTCTAGTCCATGAATTATTCCCACGGTGAACAAAAGAAAAAAACGCCCTTTCTTGTAATGTTAAAGAAAGTTAACAAAACAAATCCTGGATCTGCGCCTGGATACAGATTCGCACCATAAAATGTGTTCTTCCCTGACCCGAACAACATCCTTTAACTTCATCTGTTAAATTGTTTTTATGTAATCTTGCATACAAACAAAAGAATAAGGGTGAAAACACAAAACCTCCTGGGTGGAGGGAGTTAAAAAAAATAATATTATCAACAAAACTTTATTATAAATAACCAGAGGTGGGACCAAGTCATTTTTTTGCAAGTCCCAAGTAAGTCTCAAGTCTTTGCCCTCAAGTCCCGAGTCAAGTCCCAAGTCAAGACAGGCAAGTCCCGAGTCAAGTCCAAAGTCAAGACTGACAAGTCTCAAGTCAAGTCCAAGTCCTGCAGTTTGAGTTTCGAGTCTTTTCGAGTCCTTTTGATCACTGAGTAATAATATATTTACACAGATCATGTATGCTTTTAAAATCTGTATTTATTTATTTATTAAAACAAGTGCAATTGAAATTACAGAAAAAAATTGTGCCAACATTGCACTTCCCTATTGCACTATTAACCAGTCATTTTTAACATTTAACTCATATTTTGCAAGAATATTCTTCATTTTAAACCACTCCTACAGAATGAACACATTTGAAAAAACAAGTGCAATTGTAATTATTTGTACAAAAGTGCTAACATTGTATTTTGCATTTTACCTAGTTCCACAGCTGTTTCTGTCCTGTCCTGTGTTTATCTCATCTCATTTATCTCACCTCATATTGTCTGTGTGTGTGTGTACATGTGAGAAACATAACAAATACATGAACATGAACATTTCTGTCCTGTCCTGTGTTTATCTCATCTCATTTATCTTACCTCATATTGTCTGTGTGTGTGTGTACATGTGAGAAACATAACAAATACTTGAACATAACAATGAACAGGGTTGTACTTTTTATATGTCAGGGCCCTATGCTGAATTGCATTTGCAAAAGACCAAATTGGCCAAAAGTCTGTCAGTCATTTGTGCACGATGTGGACGTAGTATGATTCCACCCAGTGCCGCTGCGAGCCATTTTGGTGCCCTAAGCATAACTCCTCTATGATTACATTAAATAATCATCAATAAGTACAAACAAGAATAGTCAATCTTCTTTAACTTTTTTTGAGCAATTTAATATATCTCTTGTTCTGACTTTTTTGTGATATACATGGCTATAAGGTACCTAATATTTCTATACTGAAATAATATCGGCATTATAATTGTAAGCTAATTTATTTAATGACATTATTGTTGAGGGTTGATTTGTATTTCCGGTTTTAAGTGGGTTGTTGGTAGTGAATCTTATTTTGAAAGGGGGCTTTAAAGGAAGTGGGTGCTGTGATGAGTGAAGTTGTAAAGTGAACGGAGAATAAACGGGTGTGCTGTCCCGAGCGCATGACCTGCTCTCGTGTCCTTTGTCGGCTGAAGCCGGACTTATGATACAACCAAACGCTCGGCTACATAATTATTATAACATGATAATTTTTCAGTTGCTTTTTTTTGGTGCCCCCTCAGGACTTGGTGCCCGACGCACAGCGCGTAGTGCGCGTTTTGGGAGCGGCGGCGCTGCACACACACACACAGACGCACATAAACACGATGACAGATACAGAGCGCTCCTTAATAACATACTTTTTAATCTTTGTGTTTTGGGGAAAGGAGCAAGTCTTATCAAGTCAAACGGCTCAAGTCCAAGTGAAGTCACGAGTCATTGATTTTGAAGTCCAAGTCGAGTTGCAAGTCTCTTTACATTTTGTCAAGTCGAGTCTAAAGTCATCAAATTAATGACTCGAGTCTGACTCGAGTCCAAGTCATGTGACTCGAGTCTGACTCGAGTCCAAGTCATGTGACTCGAGTCCACACCTCTGTAAATAACTATAAATAAAACAAAAACACAAATACAAGCAAATATATAGAACCCTAGATAAATTTGTTTTCTTCTAAAGATAATGATGAAAATTTGATTCCTTAGTTTAAAATGTGATTCAGCTACATTTGAGTCTTTTTTCTTTTTCCAGATTGTCCTTCTACTCTGGTCACTCCTCTTTCGGGATGTACTGTATGCTCTTCCTTGCAGTAAGTACCACACACAAGCCTCAGTCCTAAAACACAATGTAAACATGCAACAGTAAATATAGATGTGTCACCATGCCACCATCTCAGTGTGACTCAGGCATGAAAGTCCCCAGATGGTCTCATCATGAGACCAGATTTATGCATTTGGATCTGCAGTCAAGGGCTTATTGTTGAGACCATGAAAAGGCTCATAGATCCAGTTTCTGCCCGTGGACACAAAAGGGACGAGGCAAGAGTTCAGAGGAGGAATGTGGACAGTGAGAGACGGGATCCGGAGACGTCTGCTCCCTTTTTCCCGGCAATGATTAAGACAGAGCATGTGCTGCTGCTGTGTTCTGTATCCACTTCATTGCCCTTGGCCTCGTTTCTCTCTGTTAAAAGGCCTGCAGGCACCGGACAGCGGGTTTCACGAGGCCAAGCAAAGCAACTTTGTTCCGTTCAGAGGAAAATTCCATTTGAGGGAGACAGAAGGATCTCTCCAGCTAGTGTCCTGTCAGTAGTCTGGTCTGCACTCTCTTTTTACCAGACGAATAAGAGCTAAGCTGTGATATCCAGGTTTGCAGGGTTCAGTGCAGAGAGGCTGTGAGGCTGGGGGGGGGGGGGGCGTGGTGCGATGCCAAGTTTTGCACCTTCAGCAGTAACCCAGCAGACGCCCAGTGACGTCTGTGCTGTTCCCGGGTTCATACATATTTTGGCATCTGCTGCTCTCCAGTCAAATAAAGGGTTTCAGTTGTGTAGCGGACATAAATTAGCCTCATACTCAACACCCTTTTACATTCAAATTCAATTTGAGACGTATACCAGCTACTGTTTCTGCCTTAGAGACACATGACCTCATGCTCTACGTGAATAGACGTTTTTATTATTGGTGTTTGCAGTGAAATAACATACGTACTTTGTAACCTGACAGTGGGGCAGACTAATTGTTGAACCATAAACCTAGAATCTTGACTGCTGCATGACTTCACTGCTATTTCACTCATGCAAATAAACTTTTTCTTCCTTCCCTCATCCCCGTACCATCTCCCGCTCTCTTCTCCTCCTCCAGCTTTACGTGCAGGCCAGACTGGTGGCTAAGTGGGCTAGACTCCTCCGGCCCACAATCCAGTTCTTCCTGGTAGCCTTTGCGGTGTATGTGGGCTACACCCGAGTCTCTGATTACAAGCACCACTGGAGCGACGTGCTGGTGGGGATGCTGCAGGGAGCGCTGATCGCTGTGCTCAACGTGAGTTCAACTTCATTCAAGGAAATGCCCTGCCCATTGAAAGAATGTCTGCACTGTACTCTCGTGACATTAGACACAGTCTGTATACTCGCCAAATGATGCTCGGAGATGTCTATGATCTGGTTTGAAAGCTTTGAAAACAGTAGTGTGTAGTACAGATGACAGAAGTTCAGCCATAAGTGCATTCAGGTACATGTAACTCAAGATGTTTTCAGACATTAACTCTGAGATTATCAGCGCATGGGTTCTGGACTTTTCCCTTATCCCCAAAAGCTTTCGAATCTTGTTGTCCTTCCAAGTTGACGTCTTCGTCGGTGTCCCTATGTTCGGCACCTTACCTTCATCCTGAGATGTGTGGGTCCTTCCGTGTTGTGCCCAGGCCACACAGGAAGTGTGAGCCTGTTTCCTGCGAGTGAGCCGCGCTGCTCTTCTAGTGATTTTCGGATATTTTCGTGTATTTTCTCCCAGTTCACAGCAATATAAACAGGGAAAATTGTCTTTCCCCACAGTTTCAATATCGAACTGCAACATAAGAAACATAAATATTTGCCTCCAGTACCTGTTTCAAACTAAAAGCCCTCTGGCATTACTGTTGACTGAATCCGGTCCTTTATTGTAACAAGGTTTTGGAGGAGTTGAAGATGCGCGGCTTCGTACCAAAGTGTGCTGGCATTTAGTTAAGTTCATAGGCCGACAGAAAATATGGTGGCCATACCAGAAACCTCACATGGCAGCTCCGCAGACCCACTTCCTGTGTGAACAACAGGCGCCTGAGAGATGCAGCAGATCAGCAACACAGCTGGCACACACTGCACACACACACACACACATGGCCTAGGCGCTAGAGAAGTCATCAACCCGTCCACATGCTGGCTCTGAATCCTCCAGATTCTCCTGATGTGATCTCATATGGGCTCTGACACACACATTTGTGTTTTCACACACTGTCCCTCCGGAAAATGTCAAGAGATTATCTGTAGATCATTGCATGTGTGAAAGCTGCGACAGTTTCTTATCTCACATCCTCTTTCAATCCTGACAGATTCACTCACAGAGAATGCAGAGGTGATTTTATACCTGCTCAGGTCTCTTCCTGTATTTATTTGGGGTTTATTTGTTGAGTTTGTGAGAAATCGCACAAGCTTTTATTTTATTCCGAAAACATTTACATCCTATTTTTGAATCACGAGGAGAGCTCATTAGATGTTTCTGTGAAGTGTCTCCAGCCTCGTACCTGTTGAAATCTGTTGAAATCTTGCTCCTGTGGTTTCAGGCTTTAGGCAAAGCAAACACGGGTTGGACTGTCCAGATCATAAGAAAGACATTTCATGGAAATCTGAACCGTCAACGATACTTCTTCCCTTAGAGCAGAGCAGCTGCTAGTGAATCAACATTTCTGCTTTATTTCAATCTGGCAGTGAAACGTGTGTAGAGGGGAAGTATGAGTGGAGCGGAGATTCTGACAGAGGCAGAGTGTGACCTGACAAGAACACACACACACACACACTCACACCTAAAGGTTCTTCAACCATTCCCACCCACTCCATCCAGCTGGGCTCCTTTTTATTGTTTGGCCACTTCCCTGTTTTGATTGAACCACTGTCAGCACCGCCTTGTGGAAACTCCGCAGTGGTAGAGAGTGTGTGTTTGTGCGTGTGCGTGCGTCCGTGTATGATTAACAGGGAAGTGAGCCTTTCGGCCTTCACGTTGCTCCGCGCAATTAGAGACCCTCCTGGCCAGAGTGTTTTATGGCCGACAGGGGTTGTGCCTGCTCTCTGTGTGTGTTCCTCTCAGATGTGCACGAGTGTTGGTGTGTCACTCAACAGCTGTGCACAGACCGGTCCAGACACATGTAATCACAGTTTCCAGACCTGCCCTCAATCCATATGCCTCCTCTGTATCCATCACACAGGAGACACTCCACAATCTCTGTGGGATAAAATATCCACTAACCTAGTTTTTCTCTCTTCTCCTCATTCTCCTCATCTACCTCCTTCTCATCTTCTTCTTCTTCCTGTCCTCAAACACCTCCTGTCCTCCTGCTCTCCTTCTTCTCTCCCCCTCCTCACCTCTGCCTTACCTCGCTTCTTCCTCTCCTCTTCCTGTCCTCTTCTCTGCAGGTGCGCTTCGTGTCAGACTTCTTCAAGAAGCGTCCTGCACGTTGCACGAGGCAAGACACCACCGACAGCGAGGAGCCGGAGAGGAAACCCAGCCTGCAGATCGTAGACTCTGAAAACACCAACAATTACAACTACCCACACAATCCTGGCCCTGTGTGATAGTGGGGGGCTGACGCTGGGGGGAAAGAAAGGCTGCAGCCTGCAGATCCGAAACCCGTGTGATGGGGGTCCAACCCAGGGGTCTTCAACCGCCATTGACTCTTTGCTGGATGAGAAGTTCTATGACTATGATTTGTTAAATCTTGGCTACATGTGTTCCGGTCTTCAACCAGACCTTTGTATCTCTGTTTGAAAGGAGTAAAGCTCGGGATCTGGTCTGTAGCTTGCAGCCTTCAAGCCCCCAGCTCTCACCCTCTCCCTCTCTCTCCATACGTATCAACCACTCACACCCCCACCTGCTCCCCAACCACTGGACTGACTGAGGGGGCTGCGTCCCATCACCAGGGCAATGACGTCCTGCTCTCCTGTAAGAGAGAGAAGGAGCATATTGTTTGTAAGACATCATTGTGGATGTTCAAGTGTATTCGCTTCAAGCTGCATTAAGGGAAAAGAAAAAACTCCAAACACACACAGCAACAAAGCTATGGTATATAGTTGCCTAATGAAGTGCTTGTGAAACCTAGACGTGCCAATTACAGCCCTTTTCTGGCCATCGGATGAATGTAAGGCAGATTTTGTGCTTATACATGTATCGGCCCAACAACTTCCTCTCCTTAGCCATGTTGCAGGGAGTGCAGCTGCCGACAGCTTTCTATAAAGTGTCGATTAGAGCAGTTTGAATCTGGAAGTGCCCTGGGACACCGTGGGATTGGCTGTGGCAACTCATTTTTTACACTATTATCAAATATATCGTTTAATGGAGCTCTAATGTGTTTTGTATGTATGTTTTTAATTTTCATTTGGTTTTGTTTTTTCGAGCACCTTACGCTGGTCACTCGCCTGTAAGCAAATTGTTGACAACAGCTCACATTGGATGAGCTCATTCTCTCAATATACCGAGGCTCGCAGACAGAGCAGCTGCAGGCCATCCCAGCGCTGCTTTGACACCAGGGGTATATCAATCCAACCAACATGGCAGGCTATAAGCATCACCTGGAGATAAATCCATAGATCTGAAATAAGAGGACAATAGGTTCCTGCCAGCTGTTTTAAGTGCCACACAAACAGATCTGTTGTAAAGCATTAGCTCTGTTTCAATTCACGGGCTGAATCCTTAGGAGGCTGCATTTGAAGGCTGATTCCATCACAGCGTAACTTTACGAGGGGCTACTTCAAATATGGCCGACTAATGTTTCCTTCTATCCTCCAGAAAGGAGTATCACGATCAAGGTATTGAATCGTGGTAACAAGCTCCCGCCAACACAAGCATTCGACCAATCGGGAGTCAGTCCATGTCAATCATTGTTTTTATTGCATCAAATAAAACCAAACTTTCAGGTTAACTGGACACTTGCACTAACCAGTGTGAAAAGAACCAACTTAAAAGTAATGCAAAACATCTTTGAAACTATTTATTGGCATGTACAGTTCTTACACCTTTTAGTTTGGTCCATGTCCCATTGGCTATAGCGGAGGAGGCAGGATTAATGACCTATAGCGTAGTCAGCCACCAGGGGGTGATCAAGATGCTCTGGCTTCACTTTTTGGAGGCTGTTAATTACTATGACAAAATTGCCTACGTAGATTTGTCACTCTTACTGATGTGTTGTTTAGATCAGGTCAGTCTTTAACAGTAGACCCTGTGCAGACTGGCTCAAATTCACCTTTAACAGTAGGGATGCTTTTCTAAAATGTGCAAATTGAAATGTGGCGTGATTGATTGATATTATATTTCCCCTGTGTGTTATGGACTGCAGAGGTAGGAACCATTGATGCAGAAGTCCTGATGAACTTAATGCATCATACCACTACGACTATACTGCCAATCACATGTTGACAAATCTGGCCTCCTTTTCCGCTCTCTGTCTTGTGTTTTTATATAATTTCTCAAATAGTAGTAATCAAAGAAGGATGAGACGACCGTTTTGAAAATGGTGTTTAATTTATTTTAAATACAAGAAGCTTCTCTATTAACTTTAATAAGGTTGGAATTGCCAGCGTTGTTAAGGTTTTTTGTGCAATCACCCTTGCTTGCCACTATGAGCCAGAAATAATGTACTTTCTACTAATTCTATGAGACATGTTTCATGTTCTGTGAAGGATGTGTATATACGCTTGTATGTTTTTATAAGCAGATTTAAAATTCACCTGTACAGTGTGCTTGTTTTGGCCTATGCCTTCACAGACTGGTCCTTATTGGAGCTACCACACAAATGGATCCGATTCCAGGTCAAAACGTGAGCCAGATGCCTTGGCAGGGCTTTCAAAATGCTGTTGTAATGATAATGGGTTACATACCCAACTGTGTTTCTGAAGCGAGTAACACAGCTCCATTCCCACTTCAAAGAACCGTCTACGTTCCGTTTCCCCTTCCTGTGTTGATAGATGGAGTTAAAATCGTGAGCTAGGTCTCCTCTGCAGTCGGAGGAACGACGACAGATCACTCGGACCTCACAATTGATGGAGGGAAGAGAAAAGGAAGACAGAGGGAGATGGAGACCTCCACCTGATAGTGATTGTGAGGCCCTGACGGTGAGCTAGGTCTAGGAGGAGGTGGGGTACTTCCAGGGGTGTGGGGTAACCTACGGTAAACCTTGGGTCCCTTGGGACGACTACACATTTGAAACAGAGTTTACAACGAGAAACAGCTGGAACTGGTTGTGGTGAACCCCCCCCCCCCACACACACACACACACACAGACTAATAGCACAAATGAGGACAAGGATGTAAGAACGTCATGGCATTTGATTTCCCACTCTCGAAGCCCAGGTTCTCCACTGGTCACGTGGCTCCATGTGCGTTTTATGTTTTACTGGATCGGTGTTTCAGAATTGCAACCAGATGACCAATCTTTTATGTGTCGACTTGTAACTATGGTTCATGTTGTTCTTTTGTGTATAGATTATATCTACAGTCTTTAAATCAGAGAATTTTAAATAAAGATATAATCCACATTCAGGTCTGTTGTCTTGCTTTTATACATTTAAGATTGCAACCCCTTCCTCAATTGTCTTACAGTGGTTTGGTCCATTGCAATATATCCCTGAGCATATACAGTACATATATTTAGTTATACATACATGTAGATGGATGGATATTGACATGACATGTTGAGGGTGCAAGGATATGCAGGGTAAAAGAAATTGTTGCAATACGGACACAGGATACATGCGATATTAAAAGGATTTTAATAAAGAGCACGTTGCCGCCAGTCGGACCGAGTTGAACATGTCTTCTTCTATGTCCTCTTCTGCGTGATGAGTAACAACACGTTCAGAAACCACAGGGATAGTGCCACCCTTCGCAAAACACTCTGATTTGAACGGGCACTACACTAGTACAAGTAAAAAACCAGTACTTTCTGTGAGAGCTTGTGTGTTCCCTTCAGGAAAAATGCTCCTGAGAAATGTCCCCCCCCCCCCCATGCATGGAGGAAAACTAAGATCACCAATAACTGCTCTTTTCTCTTTAAGCCGTGTTAGACTTGATAGTCAGGGAAGAATAGCTAGAAAAACAGAAATCCTTCTCATTTGAATTAGAGGAGGTGGTGTTATGTAGAAATAGATGGAGTCAGTAAGGGTTAATCTATGCACCCATGCTGCCTCAGTGCGACCAGGCCCGGAGAATGGAGTGCTCTACAAAAATAAACATGTATATTTATGACAGCATAAACACTGGGCCCAAGGGGACAGTTGTGGGTGTTTCTTTGGCAGTTTGCGCTGAAAACCACTGTCATCCCCCATTTAAAACAATATTGCTCACTCCCATGTCGTGAAAGTTGAGCGTATGTGGGGCCGCTTCACGCGGCAGTGGCAAAGCAACTGGGAATTTAACACATTATTTAACATTTACCTTTTATTTTCATTACTATTTATTTATTTAGCTTCCTATTCAGTGAGATTTGCTCTTTATGCGTTCACTGGTATTTCATTTCTACATTATCCTTAAGGTCGTACTGTTAATGTACCTTTAATGAGATGTAGTCTCAGTGACAGAACTGGCTGAACATCATATCTGTGGTTTTTATGTAGAGAAACTACCATCTGGAAAACATGACCCAGCACATACATCAGATCTACAGTCTGCCTTAGACCTGGATGAGGCATTAGAATCTCTGAACCCTAACCCTGGAGCAGAGCACTGGTTTCCCTTGACTTTACATTACTGTCATAACCGGACACTAAACAACCAGCTTGATGTGATCAAGGGGAAACTTTCAAATTAAAAAAACATCATGATAGCCGTCTCTCGTGGAAGGATGCTTAAAGTGTTGACCAAAACCAGAAAATAGATCACAAATCAGGAATGGTCTGGTCCGCAGGCAGGGAGTCCTGTGAGTGACCGGGAGCCTGGTGAGAAGTGGCTCTCGAGATGAGCGGTTTTGGGAAAACCTCAGCACAGGAAGCAGTGAAGCTTGACGGAGAAGGAGACGGCTGCCACTTTTTGGGATGTTTGCGGTGGACGATGCTGGATGTGACGCGCTCCAACGGTCATCCCACTTTGGTCTGTGTCCCTGTGGGCGACAACCATTTCTGGTTTAAAAGTGGAATTTCAGGACCAACGGTCGAGAAGAAGGAATATGGGACAGGGTGGCTGCTTGAAATAACACCATCCATAATGGTTCTGCTTGTAAGAGTTTTTTCTTGGCTTTACTGTAAACTAGAGGAAAAACGTGCCAGAGAAAGAAAACTGTCAATTAAACTGCCAGAAAATTATATTCTCATTACTGTGTTCACAGGATTATGTAAAAACTACTAAACCTATTTTATTGAAACTTGGTGGAAGGGTGCAGTGTGGGTCAGGGAAGGTCCAGTTAACTTCTGGACTCCTTGAAGGGTTGACTCCAGGATTCAGATTGGGGGCATTTTTTTTTACATAATATAATCTTGCGATTTTGGGCCTTGACAGATGGACGCACTTGACAGTGCTATTGTAGTTGAAGAAACACATTGTCAAACTGGTTTACAGGATTAAAAGTCAATAAATGCATGGTCTCCGACACAGGCATGGTGTTTTTCTTCAACCTTTGTTAGATTTAAGTTAGTTAATTAAGTTTGTTATGATGAAGTTGGTTAATTGTTGTGGTCTCAATTGAGTGTGAACAGTTTAAAGCCCTTGAAGAACTTTCCTCTCTCTTGGTTATCTGCAGCCACACACCGGCTGTTGACAGGTCAGAGCTGCTGCACGGCTCCTCTGAGCTTCTTCAAGACATCACTTATTATTGGGTAGCTGTGGCTTAGGGGGTTAACAGAGGGTTGTCCACTATAACAAGAAGGTCATTGGTTCAATCCCTGGCTCCTCGCATTCTGAATTGTCTTTGGGCAGGGTACTGAACCTTTAGAAAATGTGCTGCATGTTAAGCCCTGTATGAATGTGTCAATCTATTGTTTACCAATTATTCTGTTTACAAATGACAGCCATAGTATCAGAGACGCATTTCCTCTGGAACTTTTTATAACAACACAAGTCATCCTGACAATTAGCAGTGCTCTACTCCGCATCATCAATTTAGAGGTGTCTGTAACTTTCTCATGCTGGAGGCCAGCAGAGACATTTTTAGCTTGGCGCTGTGTTCTAGCAATTAAAATGGCTCCAGAAATGAGCAGCTAGGTTGTTTTTTTCTCTTCCTATCAAAGAGAGCAGCGAGGCTTCCTGCTCCAACGCACAAAAAAGGGTTAGTTAACCACAGTGCACAATCACACACTCGCACACTCATCTTGTTGACAGGCAAATGTCAAGGCCTTGTGTAATTTGACAAAATAGTACGGTTATAAAGTATTTTTTAACTCTTATGTGCCAAAGGAAATTTGTGTTATACAAACCATTGAGGTTTATGTGGTAGTCACAATGAGGCAGTAACTATTGACACAAATACATGTTTTATGTACATATTGTCAACAGAAAACCATCCAGACTGTTATCAGAATCACGGTTTATTGCAAGGAATTTGCTGTGGTATGATTTATAAAATGATTGTGTAATTCGAAATATAGGATATTTACAATTTTAAGTATATACAGTGGTCAATAATTGATGAAGATGTACGTGTTATGGCGTAATATCATTAAAATATCCAGCCTTTGTTTTTGTCATATAAACTGCTTACGACTTTAGCATTCTATTTCATGTATGCCTAGCACAGACTTTTGCATGTATTTTTTAAAGACCAACCAGTCTTTATTTCTTATAGCGCTGCAAATGTGCTCATATTTGTTTCTGTTCCGATTTTAGATATAACCAGAGACGACAGAGCAGAGCAAACCCTTCATCTGAGATTAATTATATAACATCTTTCCATGGCAGTGATTGGCCGGTCACACATGTGTAACCTCCCCAGCTGAACTCAGCGACACAGAGACAGAGAGCAAGGTTGAGGAGGAGTCTGGCGATTAGGATGATGAAAACCATAATTTGTAAATGAAGTACCTGATGAGTCGGCCAATGCTGTTTCCCTGTGAGTGACTGGTGGTTCATCAGGGCAACAGAGGCTCAGCAGATTTGAGGGTGGACATCCCAAACTGTTTATCCCAAACACCATAAACTGTAAACAAAGATGGACGACATGTCTCCACTTCCACCCACTTTTAACAAATATCCGAAATATGAATGCTACCATCTGCATCAAATAACTGAAAACTAAACCACTATTAGGAGTCGGGGATCTATAACCTATACTTCAACCAGCCACCAGGAGGTGATCAAAGTGCTTTGGCTTCACTTTGAGGTGAACGGTAATGCCACCCATTACCTGATATTCTATAAATGGAGTTTAGCTAAAACACTCCTAAAACAATCAGATTAGGATTGTCCACCTGAGCTCTGATCTGATAGGTGACTCAAATCAGGGTGGCTAAAGGAGATATGCTCAAACAATAATTACTTTATTGAGAAAAATTACAGTGATGTTAGTTTTTCTAATTCCTACGCTGAGGTTGAATATGAATTATCTATGTTAGATTTTAATTTGTGTTTCAGGGAATTTATCCAAAGCTCTAATCTGGAGCATCAAAACAACACTTAATTATTTGAGGGACAACAGGTTGCAACAATTTTTACCCAATTGGCCACATTTCCATCTGCCATTTACTGAAAATTTGGTGATTTCATTTATCATTACTGTTATAATTTATCTTAATCTCTGGACTAATTTCCATTTTGTAGTTCAGCTGAGTTCTTTCTCAGAAAGTCCTGGAGTCTGTGTGTCTCACAGACATTTCACTGTCAGCAGCAGCGACCAAGTGGAAAGAAAGAAGCAGCGAAGAGAAGGTAGGGAGGCTCTTGGCTGAGGGAGAGGTGGTCGTAAACAGTCTGAGGAGGTATCTGAAGCTCTCTAGTCTCAGGCCTGCAGTCTCTTGACCTTTTACATATTGTCTTGCACAGCAGCTCTGTTGCCCGGCTGCAGGGGCCTCGCTGGATAATGGCACATTTCTTTCACTCGGACCTGGGAGAGGGAGGCACCAGAGTCAGCTCATCTGGCCGCTCGCCATCCTCGCCACTACCACCAGTGGCCCCGATGAAGGATTTATACGTTTACATATTGACACACACAAACACAGCGTTCCTCTCACCTCAGCTGGGGGCTTCGTGTTGTTCCCCCCCCCCCCTGCCCCTGCATGTCATCCAAGACTTTGCAGATTTATGGTGGAGGGGAAAGCGTGTCCTGCTGTGGAGTAGCAGTGACACAGAGACGTACTCACCTCAGGTACGTGGGCGGGACAGGGCCTCTGTGGGGAAACAGCTCTCGCTTCAGGGCCGGAATGATGTCATACCAACGGGGACAGCAGCGTGTAGCCGAGGCCACGTGAAAGAAATTCAGGCTGTAGCCATTAATGCTCTTAGCGATCATCAGGAAAGGTGGAGATTTGTTTCTGTGTCGTATGTTTACACAATAAAAATTACACATTAATACACAGCGACAGACTGTGTAGTACTCATGCACGGGCCTGAGAAACCACCGGTCCCCTGCAGCAGCAGCCAAGAATCACACGTGTCCCTCACACAGATTTACCCTCAGACGTTTTTATAATGGTGTTGTGTTGTCTTTGAGTTTCCAGATTTAGATCGCAGGGAGCTGTGTGTTATCTTACGTCGCCAGAGAAGAGATACTGACCCAACATTACACGTGTGTGTGGATTTAACCCAACACACACGATTCAAACCCTCAAACGCAGCGTTTGCAGAGTGCAGGGATGGTAACTCACAAATACCAACATATTTTTGTTAAAT
The DNA here is from genome assembly GCF_949316205.1 of Platichthys flesus. NCBI lineage: Eukaryota > Metazoa > Chordata > Actinopteri > Pleuronectiformes > Pleuronectidae > Platichthys > Platichthys flesus. The sequence goes on along the minus strand of NC_084953.1, from coordinate 14,799,290 downwards.
GACACTTTAACTGCATTTTTTGTCCAACCCAAACTAAATATTTGGACCAGTTACTAAATCAGGGACACTGAGTACACAGCCGCTCGCACCAGAGGGGTACCGGGGTGTTGTATGTCAATCTGAACCTGTCATTTAAAACCCCTGTTTATATTATTACTCCAAATGTGGTCCTGTGATAACACCGAATTCTGTTGATAATAAATCCCAAGCTCTGCAGGAAATTGCTTCAGGCCTCTGTATTTCTGTTTCTACCAGTTGGAATCTCTTCAACAAAACAGTATCTATTACTGCAGCCAGGCCAGAAGCAGAATCAGGACTCTGTCAGCAGATGCATCTGACATCTGACTCCTTGAAAATATCTCATCCCTGCTTTATTTCACTTTAAATTTCATTGGTTCTTTTTATTGTCAATTACTGATCTTTAATCTTTAACCCCAATCGAGTTCAAATAGACTTTTCTTCTTATTGTGTAGCTGTTGCCCATGTGGCTGCTGCGGCGGAGAGACAAGGACCTCAAGGTGAAGTGGGAGGCCTGGGTCTTCTCAAGAGCCAGTTGGCCTCCTCTGGAAAATACAAGATGTCTTCCTGTGCCAGACATGTGCAGTGCAAGAGGAAGCAGTGAATAAAAGAAAGGAAAATGTTAGCGTGGATGCTGCCGGCCAAGAAAAGAGAAGGAGACGATGGTTCATATTCCTCAAATTCAACAATCTGGGGAAAAGTTTTTTTAACTCAACAGTATAAGACAGTAAATTATTTAGATGCTAAATGTCTTCCTTAGTTTACAAATGTGCAACACTTCATTTCCACTGGTTGAAAGTAATCAAGTACTCAAGTACTGTACTGCAACATTTTAAGAGACTTTTACTTGGGTTTTCAGTTTTATGTAAATATTGGTATTTTTTATTTTACCAATATTTCAGCTTAATATAAAGGAGCTTCAAGTCTCAGGCTAAATGTCCTGAGAGTGAAACCACACGAGTACTCTCTGCATCATATGTCCCGATCAGCCGTTACAAAGCATTCAGCACCTTCAGAACAACTTAAAGACTGGATTCTAAGTACTAACACGATAATGAAGGTTTCTTTAAGGTATAAGCTCTAACTGATTATAAATAATCCAATCATATTAAATGTGATATCATGTTAAAACTTTGAGAACCAATACGACTTTTTGTCCAGATCTCAACCATCTTCACAGTCTCCCTAATATTAAATTGGAAAGTGACGCAAATGCTTGTATAGTGAGTTGACGTAACTTATTAAACAAGAACTTAAGGAAAACAAGTGGAATTTAGATTAACAAGTTTACTACAGACTGTTAAGACTGACAACTAAAATAATCAATGTAGCAACCCTTTATTACAAACTAAATATGTGTATGAATGTGTGTGAAAACATTTGGGTCTGACTGGGTGGTATAAATCAGTTTTGTAACGAGAATAACCCACTGCTTAGAGTCAGGGTCTTTCCACAGACAGTGTGTGTGTGAGAATCTAGGATTTTATTCTGTTTGTGAAGCCATAACTCCTGAATTATCAAGAATGAAGTTCTATACAGCTCAAATTTTACAGTGCAGTGGCGTCACCCTGTGGAACAAATCTATCATTGCAGTCTGCTTCAATGGAGACGACAGCATTTTTGTTTGTTTCTATCACTGTCATAGAAAGTTTTCCACATTTTTCTATTGAGTTAACTGTGAGACAATAGTAACAATCTGAAAACAACAGGTTGCTATGACATTTTAACTAATTTCTGTTTGCACATTTGCATTTTTACATTTTTACATTACTACATTAATAGACGTTTTTACTTTTGGTTTACTTTTTCTTTCCTTACTTCACTCTTCTTAGCTGCAAATTTGGCAAATGCAACAAACCTATTTGCCTTGGAAGTCTCCACTGCTGCTTTTAGACAACATGAACACAATATCCTCATCTAGTTCGATCTGGCTGCAATACGTCTGTTGAACAGCAGATGGTAGTACAATGCAGTGTTCGAACTCTTTGACTCCCAGTCCATGAGCCCTGGCTAGGAAAGTACTTGCATTAGACAGTGGAGTTTGTCATTGAGGCAGATATCACCGTATTGAACCATTTTATTATTTTTGCTGCTTCAATCCAACAACAATTGGGGGATTCCTTTATTTGACCAAAAAAACTGGTTAAGTGCAACAAAAGTGTTTCGTCATTTATAAACCAACTTTTGTTCATTTATGATTATCATTGCTACTACTAAGTCAGATAAGTTATATATTTCAATGATGGCCAAATTCTTTAAATGATCCAACTATCACTGCACACAATACATTGTGTCCTCTCTGGCGTCAAATATGAATGGATATGTTCTGCTTCCTGTTTCAAGGGCTCAAACACAGAGATTAGCACCTGACCTGACCACACTCTGCCTCTTCCCAGCACTCATGTGAAGTGGAAAACTGTGGCAGCGACTGCACACTTTCTTTTTTTATTTCACTCCACTGTGCAGGGATGAGTGACAGCCCATGCAAAGTGTTGTCAGTAACATTTGCAAGTTAATACTCAGAGATTTAACCGCTTCCCTCTCCACTCACTGCGGATGGACTGGTGGAATTCAAAATCACCCCTCTGAGAAGAAGCCCCCTCTGCTCGCTCGGGCCTTGAAGTGTAAGCAGCAGAATGTTGACTCTGACCTTGTCTAGGAAATTCCACTGGCACATGTGAAGTTATCTTTTTACATCAAGACACCAAGACAAAAACTGTTTTCTAAAAATGAGGAAAAGGCCTCTTGCTTCATCGTCACCTCTGAGAGCACACAGTGCAATTGTGGATTTCACAGCCAAATTGTGCAACTTGGTGCATTCACAGATATTTGCACAGTCAAAAAAGGAGATCTTATTCCACGTCTGGGTGGAGTGATACAAAAGACTCCATTGTTCTGTGCTATCAAGAAACAAATTCCAGAGAAATGATGAAGTGCGTGTTCCCCTTTATGTCCTTTTTGCAAAAAGAAAGAAGCATTTAGCAGATATCATGGCAGTGGGTGAATAACAGTGCTGCTCTCTTCAGTGTTGTGTTCTGTGGTCTGGACGAGGCAGTGAGCTGGGAAACAATGTTACAGCGTAGCACTGGAATTCCTGAGTTCCCAGATACACATGCCTGTGAGGGTAAATGTGTCAGCGTCTGTTTTATGTGTGCATACGTGTGCATATGTGTGTCACTCTGGGTATTTATTTGTATCCTGCCTGCAAGGAGGTGTGTGTGTGTGTATCTGTGTGAGTGTGTGTGCGTGTGTGTGCGTGTATGTGTGTGTGTATGTGTGTGTGTGTGTGTGTGTGTGTGTGTGTGTGTGTGTGTGTGTGCGCTTGTGCGTGTGTCGTGCATGTGCATGTGCAACTACATCTGTGTGTGTGTGCATGAGAGCATAGCTGCTGCTGATGTGGGTCATTACTCCTTCTTTCCCCCCGGGGGCCATGCAGCAGGAGAGGACAGGAGGGGATGGATGGAGGGTTGGGGGGCAAGGGTTGGGGGGGCTGGGGGAGTGAGTGTGAGATAGAGGGAGGGGCTGCCATTGTCTGTGTGTGTTTGTGTGTGCGTATGTGTGTTAGTGTCTTGTTGAGGGCGGGGTCCCAGAGGAGTAGAGACCAATAAATCACAGTGCTGTCTCTGCGCTGACACCCAGCTAGTCTGATGAGGGACAGGGGGAAAGGGTGGGGGCCAAAAGAGAGAGAGAGCGAGAGAGAGAGGCAGTGTGGGGGGTTGGGGGGGGGGGTGAAGAAGGTGATGGTGGGTGTCTTGTCTTCATGTCACTCAAGCCCACTCTGTGCAGGAGCCAGTCTCAACAAACGTCCCAAAGCCACAGTGGAAGCTGTGGGGGACAGCTCGAGTGGGGCCGGGGAAGGAAGGGTGGGTGTGGAGCGAATAGGGATGTACCACATAAACAGGAGTTTATGACCCCCTCCCCAAATGAAGCACCTTCCTCCCGTATCATCTTTTACTGCCCCGTGGGATTCAGTTTTAAAGAGGGCTCTGTCGGCTGTTGAGTTGAATTAAGTTGAACTGAGGGGAAATATCCAACCAATCAGAAACACTTTCATATAGTGAGGGGGGATTGGTTTCATTTCCAGTAATCCGGAAATTTGAAGAAAGATGATTTGATTTGGGGTTAGTGATTTAGTTTTTTTCCAAACTAAAAGAAAGTATATTCAAGAAAAGATGATTAACCTTGTTGCCTTTGGATGTGGTGGAAATGATCGAGAATGAAACAGAAATAATAGAACATGGTCTTTTCAAGAGAAGTCACAGCACACAATGTTGCTTTAGCAGTAGTGGTATGTAATAAGGTACATTTACTTTGTCATTGTTTATATACTCCACCATATCTTACATGTCTAAGACATGTATAGTGTTGCCGCATTCTTAAGACCCGGAATATAAATTTGAGCCTTTTTTTGGTGGAAAAAAAACACTTATTACTATTATTTCAGATTTTCTAAACTTGATGTTTCACAAAGCTGAATATTTTTGTTACTGTCATATATGGTACATGTTATACTAGTGATCGTTCAGACCTGAAGAGGTCCTAAAGATTTGGCCTTCTATTGCTTATAAAAGATCTCGACTCAACAATAAGGAGGTGAGAGATGTACTCTGTTAAACAGAGTCTCTACAGGTTCCAACAAGTTCAATTTAGGACTTTTTAAGACCATGATGGATCAAATTTGAGACCTTTGTCAGGTACAATAGATATGGAGGAATATCGAGGTCCCAGAATTATAAGCACTTCCCTGTAGCTGAAGATTAAATGAAGTAGCCTGGTTGAGAAGCACCCCCAATGTGCAGAATCCAGGCTGTATCCACAAAAATTAAAATTTTAAAGTGCAACAGAAGAACAGATTAAATGAGTCAGACCTATAAACATATTTAAGATGTAGAAAGTTGTATTTGAATGTGTTTAGAACATTTTAAGGCCTAAACTAGAGGGTTTGGGTTAGGGTTAGGGTTTATGACAATTTATGATTTTATGGAAATTATAAAACCTGAAGACTCTATGATCCTGAGTTTCAGCGAGCCTCCATCTCTCACACTTTGGATTTCGAGCAGGATTTAAATTTATAATCCCACAGCTGCCCAGGACCCGGGGATAACACCAGACAGGTGGACTGATCCAAGTTAAACAGGAATAACTGCTCTCATCATGCTGCCCTCCCAGTAAACAACAGAGTGGTGTAAGGACGTGATGATGGTTCATTGTGTGGACAGGATCTCTCCTGCAGACCTCATCCAGCGTTATTGGGGCCTCATTTGTTATGAGGGCATCACACCCGACTTTGGCGCTGATATCGCTGCTGGCGACCACAAAGGAATGAGACGATCTGAGAAGTTTCATGGGAAGTGAACTTGTTTTCATCGCTTCCTTCAAGAACAACTCCCCCCTGCTAGGTAATCATTTGAGTGTTTGTGTATCCGGTGTGTCTTGGCTTTCACTGCTGCTCTCTCCTCGCCTGAAGTTGTGATTGGAAAGTGATGCTGCTGCTCCCTCTGGGCACTTTGCACAGTTTTGCCCTTTGAGACAGGTGTGTGGAGGAGAGCGTGTGTTTACTTACACTCAACATGTGTTTGACAAGAACTTTCTCTTCAGAGCCTCACACGAATGAGCTCGAACCAAAAGCATTACGGGCGTCGAGTCCTCTCTTGTGGGAGCCACTACTGATGTCCCGTCGCTCTGAGGCCACTGTGGAAGAGAGAAGGGCACTGTGGACTCTGTGTGTTTAATCACTGGAGCTGGGCCAACACACACACCCACCCACACACACACCCACACCCACACACACACACACACACACACACACACACACACCGAGCTCACTCCTTCATCTGACCTGCCAATAGCAATAATATGTGTCCTTCACTTATCATTTTCTATCATCTATATTATTATGCCTCCCCCCCAGCACAACACAACGCAGACTCATACATCCTGTGCAGCCTCCTGTCGCCTACCCCCGCCCCATTACCCAGCCCGGCACAGCAAGCTACCCCCCCCCCCCCCCACACACACACACACACACACACACACATACACACAAAAGATCTCCCCATGCTGCAGCAGACTGCAAAGCACTGCATTTCTCATGACTTTTTTTTTCCTGATAAATGTGATCCCAGAATCCGAGAGGGAGGCCAGTGCTGTGCATTAAAATTCATGGGTAAAAAGGGCAATAAAATCTTTCTTTCTTTCTTTCTTTCCTTCTCTCTCTCTTTCCTTCCCTCTTTCTCTCCACTCTCCCCTGCTTGCTCCCCTTACCCTCCTCTCTTTTTTCATTCCCTCACTTGCCTGCTCAACGCACAAACACACACACTCACACACAAGGACCAGCCGCACTCACACACATGCACACACAAGCTCCCTTTTTTTTTTTTCATCACCCGTGTGCACTCTCCCTCTCTTTCAATCTCTAACCCTCCCACTGGCTCCTCTTTCTCAGCATCCCCCCCGCTGTCCTTCATCCTTTATTCTCTTCCTCCTCCTCCCTCCCTCCCCCCTCTCTGCCTTTCCTCTCTCTCTCTCTCTCTCTCTGTCTGTTTCGCACACACATACACACACACACACACACGCACAAACACATGCACACACACACACACACTTTATACTCTCACACAAACACACACCCATCTATATTTTCCAACTCCACCTCTGGCAGGTTGTGATTTCCACTGTCAGAAATTGCTTTTTCAATATCTCTCTCTCTCTAATTATGAGCCCCGCTAAAGGGGTCGTGCCACCAGAATACCAATTTTTCCACCATTTCTCCTCCTTCTCCTCCACAGTCCTTTTTGCTCTTTCCAGGTATACACACAATTAATACAGAGCCTTGTTATTGTCTCAAACACGACCGGTGTTGCACGTCTGCAGGTTTCTGATGCAGTGGCTCGGATCTAAATTATTTGTTGTCATGTTTGGTCAGGTCCCTGTGGTCGGGACTAATTTCTGACATCCAGGGATGAAAAAGGAGGATGATGCAGATGTTTATTTCCACATCGACGAGGAGCAAATGGGGCCAATGCGAGATTCTTTTTTCTATTTTTTTATTCAGACAGTTGAAGGTTTGAGGGGAGAAAAGGGAAAACCACTGAATCCTGATAGCAACCACACATCTCCTCAGCATCCTCCATCACCCCACACACACACACTCAACACACACCAACCCAGGAAAGGGTTAAAACCTTCGCTGAGCACCGGCTCTGATTGACGTGCTGAGCCCGCATCCACCAATCAGCAGCCGGTCATCGCAGCCCACGTGGGCGCTCTCCACACCCATTGGCTGGATTTGACAGTGTTTACTGCGCTGAGGCCGAGCCCCACGTGGAGATTTCATTCAATCTCTGAACCCTCTGAAAGCTGTCGTTGCAGAAAAGAAAAAGGTTCGCACTTAAAAAAAAAAGAAATGAAATAAAATTAATAAAATCTCCTAATCGGGTGCGCGTGTGTTTTAATTAGCATCGTTACGAGTGCAAAACAACAACAACAAGAGGAGAAACATGTAAATAAGGCCGATCTGCAAACACCATGAGGCTGTGTGGAGAAGAGCATTGTCTCACAGGCGATGGGGAGAAATTCCGTTATTTGTAATAGAAGCAGAAGGTTATCAATTTTTGATAAAACAATTTGTGGTGGTGGAGGGGTTGAGGGGGTGGGGGTAGCAATCCATGTCTTTAGGTGCGACCCCCCCCCACACACACACACCCATCCACTCCTCGCCAGAACAGCTCCTCATATGTTATGTCCCATTGAGGATCAGAGGGAGGGAGGAGGGGTGAGGGACTCTGGGAGTGTTGTGTGAAAAAGAAGTGCAGGCCAACGAGCGAGACAAAAGGAGGCTGCGGCTGCATTGAATGCGCTGGGTGGTGTGGCCATAGTCTCCGGAGCCACAAGCAGAAACCACATTACCCCCCCTCTGGCCTTCACGCTACAGACGGCGAGGGAAGAAGAATTATATATATGTAGAGGAGGAGAGAGAGGGAGAGAGCGAGAGGGGGAAAGCGATCGAAGTCGCTGGAAGTTGAGGAACCGAGAAGAGAGAGAGAGAGCGCGTGAGAGAGCGAGCGAGCTCCCCCCTGGACCCCGGGTGTTCCTCCTCTCCTGTCCGCGTCGAGTGCGCTGCGCTGCGGTTGTGCGGTGCGGTGCGGTGCGGGGCGCTGCGGTGGCTGCTGGAGATATAACCCTGAACAAAGGAGTCTTGGAAGCGAGGAATGAGCGAGCCGAGCCTAGCGCTGCCATTCCCTTTGAAACCCTAGGTACCCTAGGTACCTCTCGGCGGCTCGCGGTTCTCGACAAGGCTCTCCGCCCCGAAAGGGAAGAAGAAGAAGAAGAAGAAGAGGAAGGAGGAAGGAAGAAAAGAGAAGAAACACTGAGACGCACAAGTCGGCGGCTACAATGTTTCCCCAAAACCGACCACCGGTAAGAAGGCTACGCGTCTATCTCACAGTCCTCACGCATTTTTGAACGCGGTTATTGTTTTCTAACCGGAATCACTATTAAACACAATAAACCACATAGGATTTCTATAAAGAAAGTGTGTGTGTTTGTTAAGAAATAGTTTATCTTATTAAATCCTCTCATGTATTTCCGGGGGAGTCCTTTGTAGTGCGCTGCATAATGCAACTTCACATCTCATGAGTCTTTATGTAAACGCCCGGTGAAATCCACGTCCAGTGAAGGTCGGGCAGAATTTATTTGTTTTATCGAGGCACCTAAACTTTGCCCTGTGTGTGTGTGTGTGTGTGTGTGTGTGTGTGTGTGTGTGTGTGTGTGTGAATCTCGTGTCCTTGGTGGCCGCCACCTCCTCCATATGGGTTTGGAAACATGGAGCCTCCTTCCAGCTCCATTCTGGTGGTGGAGTTGACCCAGATGATGAAGTGTGTTCGTCCCTTCCTCATGTGCTGCGAGGAGGGAGGGGGTAGTGAGTCAGCCCGGCTTGTTGACACCATCACTCAATGGTCTGCCCTTCTCAAGTGCCACTCATTGTTCTAAAAAAAAAAGAGAGACGAAATCTGCTTTTTTATTTCTGTTCACTCATATCAAGGGTGGTGGACTGAAAGCAAGGAGACAGCCGCTAATGCCTAAATGCTCTGTAATGTCTGAGAGAAAGAAAACAGAAATGACCGGGCGGTTGTCAGATAGATCTGTGTGAGTGCATGGCTTTAATTTGTTTTAGCTGAGTTAGGTGGAGAGCTTTTGAGTAGACTGAAATACATAAACACTGGTCCTCCAGCTGTGTGAAGTATCAATTAAGACCTGCTCATTTGCCTAACCCTCAGCTACGTCACTCAGCCATGCCTTCCTGCAACCCGCCCCTGACTGTGTTTGGATATTCATGTCCAGTCCATGCACCGAAAACCAGAGTGTGTAAAACTTAATGTGAATATGTGCGCGCCCCACTTAAATGAAGTCTTCTCACAAATCCATTCAGATCCAAAAAGGACACATTCTTTTAATTTTTGGAGGCATCTGTGTGTTTGCACAACGCTTCAATCCCACCACCATCGTGCAGTGCAACTTCTATTCCAGCCTCTACTTCCTTTGAGCGATAAAAGGATCTTGTGAGTCCCCTCAATCCAAACACGCCACACATACACAAACATCACACACACACCAGCAGCAGCTGTGTATGTAGTATGGCTGACTGCAGGAAGGCAGGGCAGGAGGCAGACTGTGGCTCTGTGGTTTGCACTGTAAACCCAATCCCTCTCATCCAGCCTCTCCTCGCTGTGTTCCTGTGAGAGCTCCAAACCACATCTTAATGTATGGGCAGGCGTCCCAGGGTGAGAGGAGCAGACTGCGGCGGGTCTGGGTAGAATGTTTAGGAAGCCGGCCCCATTTCCATTCTACCTCTTTGCAGATCTCGACAGTTCTATGCGAGCCCCCCCCCCCTCTCCGAAAGGTCCCAGGCCATCAGGAGCTGTTGTTTGCACCTTGCAGTGAAGGGCCGCTCAACAAGGCAAACTGTTTAATATCTGAAACGCTGGCCTGACAGTAACCTGTCATCACCGGAGGATGGTCCGCTGTGAAGGATATGACTCATAAATCCTGTTAGCCATGGCCTATATATCACAGACTCTTTTATCAAATGTTAGTTATCAGTTAACTTATCCACTTTGGAGACACTAATTAGTATCCACATGTAATTCAACCTGTTTAGACCTTCTTATCCTCTTTGAGGATTCCTAATGTGTATGTAGTTCATCACCTGTTCCAAATGTTTTCTTATTACTATTTTCCTATTACACAGGTTCATATGACATTCTCTCCACGGCAGAAAGCACAACAGACTTAGCTGTTTTTCAATCACTCAACTTGCACATTTACCGAGCACTGAATACAGAACACACATGAGCCAACTTCTCCCTATCAGAGACTTAAAATCTGATTACACCCGCAGATGTAATGGGGCTGTAAACACGGCATTTAAAAAAGAAGTTTCTGGAAACACTTGAGGTCCTTGTATGTGCCCAGATGGTTTTGGGATCCGGCCTGATGCCAGCTGTAAACTAGCTGATATGTGTATGGGACATGGCTGGCTCGCTTAGGTTGTTAGGGTTCTGTAGAATCTGCCACATTGCAAGACTGTACTGGATACAGATCCACAAGTGAAGAAGAAAGCCAAATATCAAAGTAGAAGTTAGGATTGAAATCGTCTGTTTTCTTAGCCTGCAACGATACTAACCATGTTATCAATGACACATTTTACCCGCTTGAAATAAAGGTGGGGCATGTATTCACCTGGAGCATATTGTGACATTGATAAACCTCACAAGTGTTTGTTAAGACCTGGCCTGTACGAGTTAATCAAAGTATAATAAATTGATCATTGAGATTGCTCAAAGTTCATAATAAGATTGCTAATATTTCCAATAAGCCCTCTACCAACCATTTTCTTCTCAACAAAGCTGAGTATTGGGGGAGGGGTTTGTCAAGAGGCTACTATAGGGGGGGTGATCTGTTCGGCTGTGTTCAGACAGAGACTCACCCTGTGTAGGAAAAATGCAGCCCTTCTTATCTACTCAATGAGGGAGCTGTGCTGGGGGGCACTTTGAGAGGAGGTTGTTCTAAAAGATGCAGCATTGTGCGACAAAATAGTCGAATCCGGTTCAGCTTCTTTTTTTTTCTGCGACCGAGTTAAAGATGCATGAGACCACACGTTCCTCACCGACACTGCTGCATGATGCAGTGGCAAGAGTCTGTGAATTGTTCAGTTGGAAAAAAAAGTCCAGCTTGAAAGAGTGCAGGGGCTGCATTTCTGAGGATGTGTGGATTTATATACCTGTGACAATGAAAGAAAACCCGGGGCGTCCAGTTGAATGAACATTGATGTCACATTGCCGCAATAGCCAAAAGAGATTAAACTTTTTTTTTGCTACATGAGGCAACGTTACTTTGGATGACCCCAGCCCCTTAATAGCCTCCCCTACGTTAACACACCTCCATGGTTAGAATGAAAGGCTGTGTTCTTTTTTTCACTCTGCATGATATTAACGTGGCCATGCTCTGAATTCCCTTCCATGCTCTCCATATTCATCCTCTTCAGACCACTTGGTTTAAAATGGCTATCAAAAATGCAGCTCTCGTTTGAAAACGAGTATTGATAACCTTTTTTAATTTATGTGGTTTTTCTGAAGGTTCAAATCTGCTACTCTTACATATCATAATCTTTTAGTAGGAAAGGAACGCTTCGTGCTGTTACTGACTATCACTGATCTGGTTTCCAACCAGACAGTCCATTGTTAGCGTTCATTATATTTTTCAAGACCGCTTGTTTTTACTTTGTTTGAACTTGTTTCGTTACCATATTCACACACAGTTTCAGTACGCTGTGGTATATTTATAATATAAAGTTGAGTAGATTCAATTTGATAATTCATAATTTTCATTTGATGTTTAAATGTAGGTCTTTCTCTTCTGAGGTGCCATAGTACAGGTTTTTATCTTATATTCAAGCACCAACAGCACTTGTGCAAGTAGACGTTGTTGCTGTGTCACTGTACTCACCATTCAAGGCCTAAACAATAGCCATTAAGCATGGCTAAACTCTGAGCATATGCAGCCCACATGACCTCGCTATTTGCTCCTCCTTGGCCAAGTGCCATTGTGAGGTCTGTGTTTGCATGAAGCTTGAAGAACAGAGGGAGCCACAAAACAAAGCCAAATTCACGTCATGATCAGTTGTCTCAGATAACTTGAGAATCAAATGCCTTTTTTTGGTTGAAAAACTGTTTTCTCCTGCCCTCTTGCTTTTAGCATAAATGGTGTAGGAAACGGTTTGATTTGGGGACATGTAGCACAAACAAGCCGTGTGACTTAATATGCAAAGGAGGTTTATTTTTTGGTTTTCAACTCACATCCAAGTGCGGCCATGACCTGTATCTTCATCTGGGAGGTCGTCTTCCTAATGAGTCTGTTCCGTGAGCTAAATAAAGGCAGGTAAGAGACAGAGTGTTGTGTGGAGAGCAAATGAGTGACTGAGATGAGATGCTTTCCTCCCTCATCCTCAGTCAGAGCTAGCATAAAACACCCCCCCCCCCCCAATACACACACACACACACACACACACTCACACACACGTACACACACTTCCGAGTCCTAGCATCCTTTTAGCTCTTTATCACCACTGTTGTCCGGCGTGGAGAGTGTCTTATCGATCAGGAGCTCGCCTGCTATGCTCAGGAGCGAATTAGAGAGAGAAAGAAACCGAGGGAGGCAAAGGAAAATGAAGGAAACGAGGCTGAAGGGATTTCAGGTTTACACAAGCTGTTGTGGAGGTGCGCCTCAGTGGAAGGAACAAATGAGCTGAGGGGGTTACCTAATAAAAGAAGGCACCTCCAGCAATTAAGCCAGCTGACAGGCAAACTGTGGCTCTTCGCTAATGTGGGCTGACAGCAGGGAAATTTGAATAACGGGGCATGCGGGAGGAAGGCGAGAAGGGGGGAGTAGTGGTGGCGCTAATGAAACAGGTGCCTGGCAGCCCCTCCCCTCTAAGTGCAGAAATCATTGGGAGATTACGAGCCCATTTCTCTTGCATGTAGCCACGCAGATTGCTAATTTGGGTGGGGGGACTTGTAGGAAATGGGGGGACCAGAGCCTTTCCTTCTCTACTGCATGGTCCTTTAACAATGCAAATCACTGTTGAATGGGGGCCGTAGTTTTGGAATAATTCAATTTCAGGTGCTTTAAATTCAAACCCTTCTGATGGCGATGTAGTGACACGTTTCCTGGCCCTCGGACTTGGGGGCGTGCCCTTTTCGGCATGTGTGGGTGGATTCGCAGTGATACACACATTCAGTTATGTTACCCTGAGTTAGACCTCCTGTCACAGCGTCCTTGGTGGTATTCAAATGAGAGAGGGAGGGAGAGAGAGAGAGGTGGGTGTTTACTCTGATGATTGACTCTGTGGGTAAGCAGTGTAATTAGTGGCCTGACTAATGGGTTGAGCTTTATGAAGGAGGCAGCAGCACAGCATCTTCCCAGCTGAAGGAGACAGAGAGATCGAGCTCAGATAAAAAGAATAAAACAAACTAATCTCAACATTCAGCAAAGATATTTTTAGCCACAGCGTTTTCACTTCCTCTGACTATCCAGAGTATCCACCTTGCAAAATTCTGAGCTAAAGTATGCGCAGCAGCAACCAAGAGATGGAATAACAGTAGCTGGATCCGCCAACACTTGCCCTTGACCAATCACAACGAGTCAGTCTCAGCAGTCAATTATGGCGCTTCGGTCCATTTTAATAGCATCAATATATTTGTATCAAATACTAAATTAAATTTATGACCTAAACAGGAGCCAACCACCAGGTGGCAATCAATATGCTTTGGGGAGCAATATGTTGTTCATATTTATAAACAGTTTATCTTCCTAAAAGGTTTTAAAACATTTTTATATAAATATTTGTCTGTGTCACACTTTGTTTTTGACTAAATGCCTGTGTTACCCATCAGCCTTAGTTAGACTAGTAATTCACAAATGCATGCTATATTAGGGCTGCTCGATTAATCGAAATGTCATCGTGATTTCGATTATTGGGTCAAACGATCTCCAAACTACTATAATCGAGATGAGACGATTATTTGGCATTTTTTTTCGAAAGAGACGCGGATGCGACATTCAGTCCTTCCCCCAAAGCATTCAGCGGCTCAGCTGACTGGCTCTCACTCTCAAGCAACCGTAACGTGAAGGAGGCGAGTTGTGTCTGCGGTGACCGGCGGTTTAAAAAAACAGCGCGAGTGGAAAAGCAGGGAGGGCATCCCTGTTTGATCGACAAAAGGGTCGAAAAAGCAGCACACCATGTAGCGGCCCCGCATTTCTCCGCGCCGGTCAGAGAGTGTTAGGGTTGCCATCATCAAGGGTTTAAATAACCGGGCACCGATATCCTGGTTTCACAGAGGAATAAGACAAGCAGCTGTCGTCGGTGTTTATCTGAACCGGAAGTGATAAACTTTATTGCGCACGGTCCAGTCTTTTAAAGAATAAAGCATAGACTTCAGAATAAGGGCACATAATCGCTTTAATAATCGTGAGTTCGAAATTGTCCAAAATAATCTTGATTCTGATTTTTTCCATAATCGAGCAGCCCTATGCTATTTATAAAAATATTATCTGCTAAAAGGATCATGTTAGCGTTGTCATGTTAGTCTCACAGAGCCGTTTAAACCCCAACCTCTTGTGTTAACAGACAAAAATGTAATGTTGGCTTGTGGCTAGTTTCTTTGCAACTGTAGTTTAACTATAAATGAAATTCTCTGCCTAAAATTAGATTCAGCATTTCAAAAGCGGAACGGCATAAAAAAAACAAAACTGTGGCAACCGCTCAGGTTGTGTGTTTTTTGACAAACTCTTTCTTTCTTTGTTACTGTATGCTGTGTGGCAGGGAAATGAAGGCGACTGTGAGAAATCATCCAGTCATCTCTCTTCCTCCCCACATCCCCTGCAGCCTTGATAAGAAAACACAGTACTGTTCATTTTAGTGAACCCAATATTCCCCTGCTCGCACAACCACATCATAACAGTGATGGCCCCATTTCAGTTCCATTAGAAAAACCACGTATCACTGTGGGTCAGGGCGGCCAGCAATGATTGAGACCCATATCGTGGATTCCTAATGTTCTTGACGTGTGAATTCAATCAAGTCCACGTGTGCTTGTAAATACTTGTGGAAAACGGTTGTGCACACATCCACATGGTGTGTGTAGGGGCCATGTACAAGAGAGTAGTCTTGTTTTTTGAGCATGTGTGTGTATGCCTGTTGATTTTAATGGCTGCAGGAGGGGGTTGGAGCAAGGATGTGAGGTCATAGTGGTTTGTTGCTTGCAGTGTAATTAGAAATAAATGCCTCACTTGTAGTGGTCCATTCACATCAATACAAAGTTGGTGCGCAGATGCTTACGTTTGTCTGTGTACGAATCTTTGCATTCATGGATGTTGTTGCATCTGACCTTGGATAGAATGTTTGCGCAGAACATGTACCCTGATCTCTTCTGTGCTGTGTTTGGTTTCCCAGCGGTTGTGCAGCAGCTAGCATGTTTTAAAACAGCCTTACCTGATTGTCTTCACTAACCTTTCCCACCAAAGGGATGTGGGATTTGATTTAAATAATTTCTATCACCGTAGATGACTCCTTCACTCTCGCTCTCTCATCCCTTCATCATCAGGCCGTCATTTAATCATCGCAATTGACTTGTGCCTTCCTGGGATAAGGGAGAGATTAGTGTGCAATGTGTGTGTGCGTACATCTGATGCAACAGGGTCATATCTGGGTTTTCATCATTGACCTTGTGGCCTTTAACCCCTAATGTTGGCCTGTGGCTTCCTCGGCTGGTTTTCTGGAACGGGACAGATAGGCGCGACACTGGGCTGCAGATTAGGCCCTGTGTGCACCTCACCGCCGATTGATCTAAACAGTTAAATAATCAGATCATCCTATTGGAGACAAGCTCTCCTTCCTCAAGCCGACCTGCTTCACGCAGTCCTCCCTCAGAAAAAGATCCTGCTGTAATTGTGTAACCGTGATTTTCAGCCTGTGTAAGCTTTGTTCAAGGGCAGACGGCATGTCTCTTGTTTGCTTTCAAGCCGAGAGGGAGGGAATAACTGACTGTGGGATTATCAGGTGAGGCTCAGTTTAGACTCATTCCCACAGGTCAACAGGTCAGCGCAGCGACCTGACCTCTCACTTTAAAGCCTGCTCAGCTATTTACCAGATCAGGAGTTGGAACAGACTAATGGCAGTGTTTCATGTGTGATTTAAAGAGGTTGTATGCTGGGGTTTGATGTATGCTTTGCCCGTGTTTCAAGGGAGCATCTGTCACATGCGTCCAGTCTGGTGTGAATCATCACAACAGAAATCCTATCCAGCAGACTGGGGTTGTGTGTTGTATCCCTACTGGCCACGACAGCATAGATTTTTTTTCTTTCACCTGAGATATACAAATATTATATATCTTATTATACATCCTCTCTTTCTTCCTGTGAGGGTCAGAATATAGACCAGCTCACTAACATCATCCATTTCAGCAGAAGGCTCTGCCCCATCTCTCACCTGTCCTCCGGCGACATGGCTGTGAAGTAGAAAAAAAGAAAATCCCTGAAAAATATTAAAAAGAAATGGGAGGGAAAGGAGTGATGAGAGAGAGAGAGAGCGAAGAAAGATAGTCTTTTATTTCATTCTTCTTCCATCCTCCCCTAAAATGGCCTTGGTGCTCTTTTTTCCTCCTGTGAAGAGTAATTGCTCTGTGCGTGTGTGTTGTGTGAAAGAGGAGGGGAGGGAGAGTGTGTGTGTTTTAATCATGGGTTGTGTGTGAGAAAAGGTGTGTGTGGGTGTGTGTGAGCAAGCCTGACAAAATGTGCATGTGTATTTTTGTGGGGGTGAGTGTGCATAATGGTGGAGCTGTGCATGCAAGGGAGAAGAGGTGTGTGAGTGTGTGTGCGTGGTTGTCTCTGCTCTAGGAGGCGAATCTGGCCGACAGATTGAGAGCAGCTTGTTAGAAAGAGGAACAATGAGGCCACAGCCCCCTCTCCCATCTTCTTTCTCTTTCCTTTCTTTATTCTCCTTTTCTTTCTTCCTTGCTCGCTTTCTGCCCCTTTCTCCTTTATTTTATTTCCATCCCATTTCACAACACTTCCTCTCTATCCTTCTCTTTTCTGTATATTTCTGACTTCCTCACTAGGCTCATTCATCTCATCGGTCAAATTTTACCCTAAAAAAAATCTAATTTTTTAATTTTACCCTAAATCGCAAACACTTGCTTGTGGTCCAGCTTTATTTTGACAAAGCTTGAGCTGCATTTCAGTGTGGAGGAACCGAAATGGAGGAAAAATGATTCATATGATGACACAGTAACCCACATTTGCTTCCTGATTGGAAATCGATTGCCAGCCGTGAATGCAAAGCTTTTGGTCACAGTTCCTCCTCATTGTTGGTCCAAGATGAAAATCCCTGCACTAATTGGGCACCACTGCTTTCCTTGTTTCTGGTATTTTCTGCAAGTTAGCAGTAATGGCAAAGAAGACCGGCAAACACACACATGCCAAGTGTCAGGATGGCGATTACTTCTTATACGATGCTAAAATGCTCCTGATTCATTTTACACATTATCAACACGTATTTTTGGCATCAGTGTTGAGTGATGTTGTGATTTAGTTGTTTGTTCATTAATATTAATGTGACATTTTTAAAAACAATGCATTTTTTCTACTCACATACTCAAACCTATTGATTACCTACTGTCACTGGACTTCTGGACTCTTTGTTGAGCAGCATGGCACCACTACTACTACGTAAGCATCTGGATTTCCTCCTTTGTCCTTTGACTTAAGGTTATTGGTCGCTGGAGGTGTCCTGTCGTGTTTCTACTGTGATTCTTTGAAAGGAAGCTCTGTAGCTCACAGGTTCATTCTTAGAACTCTTGATTATGAAATACCCTCACAGCGTAGGGTTTTATCAGATTAAATAATTTAGCGAAATTAAGTTTTAATGAAGTTAAATCTTTTGTAAAAATGAAATCTTAATACCTTAACCGCCTACAATTACATTTGCCATTTTCTTTGGATCTCCCATCACAAACTGAAAAAGAGCAAAAGAGGTTTTGAATCAATGACCAGACTGGCTTCCGTTAAACTAACAGTCATTTTAGGACTAGTGCCTCTCTGCAGGGAAATTATGGTATATTACTATCATTCAGCCTCACTGTCATATTCACCATTGATA
>NC_084953.1:14745811-14780858 GCF_949316205.1 Platichthys flesus | reverse complement strand
CATCATGATCTCTTTATGAAATTGATTTATTACATCATACAAAGTGATCAGCATTGAGTTATAAACAGCCTTAGCAGGATATGCACTATCCCTTCGAGAGCCGTTTTCCGTACCGAAACACTTTCCAATATTAGGACATGTATTTAGAGCTTTACATTTTTACTAATAATTTGGTCTCATGGATATTAATAGGAAAGAGAATTGTGCAGGTATTTTTTCACCTTTTTGTGCAGATTATTTTAACCCAGGATCTACTAAATGTCTCCTGATGTGATGACAATCATCCAGTGCCACCACATGAACTATAAACCACTGCCAGATCAGGTCCCACACACCCACACCGATCCAGCACTGGCCAACTGTGACCACCTCTTTGACATATTTTGTGCTTTTAATCTGGATTTTTATTGAATTTCCAATAAGGGATGGGTCTTGAAATGAATATCACCTTCTGAATTTGTTCGAAAGTGTTTGCAGTTTCCCTGCAACTAAACCTTCAAACCAAACTTCTGTTGGTAGTGACAGTGTGATCAGCTCCCCTGGCGGCAGTTCAACGTTCCACCTCGTGTTACAAAACACCTGGAGCCTCACTCTCCTGACAAGAGCCGGAACTAAGAACCAGGGAGCAGGATAAACAATAAATTTGTGATGAGATTAAGAACACGATTGGGAGCAAGAGCGAGCTTGTGATTCCATCTGCATCTCCAGTTTCTATTCCACATTGTGCTGTTCAAGCAGGCCTGGTTCAGGTTTCCAGGAAAGCTTGTTTCACCTTGCTACCGGCTTCTCCAGTGAGCACAAAAAACACAGCAGATTAAATCTCTGTACATGACTACAACTGAAAACTAACACTGTAACCATAACAATGGCAAACACTGCTGGAACAGAATGTCTAATAGATATGTTTACACAAAACTGTTAGACATATGTTGACTCTGGCAGACAAGTACCTGTTAATTGGTTGTTTGGCTTATTTATGATTGACGTACAACAGCCAGTAAACTTGAGCTGCTCATGCCGGAAAATGACGATACTGCTGCCTACTGATTTTTTTCAGAACTCATTTTAAGCAAATTTCACCCAATTTGTGATTCAAGTCATATTTACAGAGCCACACATTTGCCCCACGAGGGCATCATCAAATAAAATAGAAAAAATAAATGCATTTCTTTTTTAATCTTTTTTTTTTACCTGTGAGATTAACTGAAGCGAAGCAAATAACTTGATCATATTTAATTGCAGCAATCGTCAATTGTAGACCCTGTCCGATATATAAGTCATGGTATCTGACGTAGCTGCTATGCAGACCTTTTATTTTACAGATTAAAGATGTTCATTTTTGCAAAAGATATTTTCTAAATTCTTGTTCTACATATTTTGTTGAATTCTTTTTATTTATAGTTAATTGTATTAAATATAAACTTTTGGAAATCCTGGAATGGACTTTGTTAAAACCTGTTAATGCACGCGCTAACTCGCACACTCACTTTGCTGTGCTTGCTGCTTTTTAATTTATGCACCTTAATACAGGAACTTAATCACGTACTGCCTGAGTTAAAAGAGTGATTCCTTTTCATTTATAATAATAATAATAATATTGTCAGACTGGACTCTGACTGGCACCCCACTTTCTAAATGGAGGAAAAACCTTCCATCAGCTCATTTAACAACCAGAGCAGAAACAGGAGTTTTTAACTTAAACATTGCGATCAGCCCAATAAGATTCTTTCTATAATGGTGTAACTTTTAGAAGCCATCAGACGCCAGTTTCTTACAAATGTGACGCTAAAAAAAGTCTTGCCAGTGTGCAAAAGTCTTGCCAGAAAAAAAATTGGCAGAAGAAAGGAGCAGACATTTTGTGGTCAGAGGGATTATCGGTGTCCTTGTTTAGTCCAACAGCCGATAGGTCAGGACACAGGCCTACATCTGATCACAGGCTACACCTTCATGTAACTGGACCCACTTGTTACCGTATTCACCCTGCAGGGAAAACATGAGCCGAACTCCCACAGAGACGGACACACACACACTGACCCACTCAGACACACTCCCAATCTGATGCTCGCCTTTAACACACACACACACACACACACACACACACACACACACACACACACGCACACACGCACACACTTACAGGCCCCAATTATCTCCACACACACAAATAGATGTTGTCTAGAAATAGCACGGCTTAGTTGCAGGGAAGGTGGCTGGATTCTGATAGAAGTTGGATTAGATGGCAGGAAAAAGACTGAGGGAAGGGATTAACGCTGATGAGCCTGCCACTGTGTGTGTGTGTGGGGGGGGGGGGGGGGGGGGGAGGATGGGTGTCTGGGTGGCACGGTCTGTTTCTAAATTTGTGTGTTGTTTGGTTTGGTGGTGTGTACGTGGTTGGAATGAAGGGTTGAGAAAGATTAGTGAGGGAAGAATAAGAGAGGGAAGGGTTTATTAATTACATGGTCATTGGTGGGTCAGTGACCCTGATTTTTGTATGTGTGTGTGTGCGTGTGCATGCATGAGTGAACTATCTAAACAGGCCGTAAGGGGGGAGACGGGAGGAGTGGCTGACACAGAGCTCTCATTACTGTAATTCTGTCTCCCCACACACACACACACACACACACACACACACACACACACAGTCGCAGGTCACTTGGGGGACATTTACATACACTTGTATTCACTTAATGGAGACTTGCCATAACCACTGCTTGCCTAACACTTAGCCTACCTAACACTCAAATGTAACCACCAACTCCAAATATCTGCTTATCCCCAATTGGGGACACAGCTTTTGTCCCAAGTTGGAGAAGCTGCTAAATTAGTCTTAAATGTGTCTCTATAGCTGCTTTCAGATATGCACTGGACGCATGGTGCATGTGTGTACATGTCTGAGTGAGATGCTCCGCAGTTTCTACAGACTATCTGCCTGGCCTCCTAGTACAATGTCCGTAGACAAAAATGAAAAAAAAACTAAGAAATGATGTCGATGTCAGGTTGCTGTAAACATAATCACGTGATCTACTCAGCAGAGTTAATTTGTCACATCCTGCCTCTGCTCCAACAATCATTAACCCATACCATTGAAAAATACTATTAAAAATGGACGAGTGCCTGGCACATTATAAAATATCAATTAACCATTTCATTTTAACAATGGGTACATTTTAATGGGTTAAAGCAGCATATTCAGTATGAGGATTAACAAATCACACACTGAGTGAAACAGACCAATAGGTCGACGAATACTATTTACCTTATATCATGTTAAAGCAAGATGTGTGTGGTCTGGTGGGGAAGATATCAGCTCTCCACTCACCACTAACATGCCGTCACTCGTCACTACGAGTCCTTCCAATCGTCTCTGCCAAAATACTAGACAGCTGTATAGGCTACAGACCGACACACACACACTGAAATGCTACAATGTAATTTTTTGCTACAATAATGAGCAGAAAGAGCGACGGGTTCTCTTGTGGAGAACTGTTCTTGTTGAGCACAAGTAAAACCAGCCACAGGTTAATGACTGGGTTAACAGTTTTCACATTAACAACAAAGAAATGACATTTCATTTCTAATAGAAGCTCCAGTTTACCACAGCTGAGTATTGTCTGAACTGTTGAGTCAAACTTGAACTGGCATGGTGTGAACTGAATATATCTTTACAGCACATGCAGATCCAGATAGGCTGTTTGTGTGTGTGTGCACAGATATAATTAGATAAAGTAGTAAGGAATCCTCTGTGTTTAACTGCCTGTCTGTCGCTCGCCAAATGATGAAATTATATTTGCTTTAGGGAGGGCTGAGGGTTTGTGGTTTGTTTAAAGATGCGATGTGGGTTGGTTTGTGTGATACAACTTCTAATTGTGTGTGTGTGAGTGTGTCTGTGTGTTTGTGTGTGTCAAACATTTATCAAAGAGCAGAGCTTACAGTGAGTCTGGCAGCAGAGAGAGGTATGGTTTGCCCCGCTATTGTGTGATATGATCCTGGCTTTGTTTGTGTGTGTGTAGGTGTGTATTTGCTCTCATGCATGCCCTTGAGAGATGATGAAAGAGTACACAGGCAAGTTGGGTGGGTCCTTGGTGTGTGCTTGTGTATTTCTGTGTGTGTCTGTGAGGGTGAAGATGGAGAGAATCTACCATTTTTTCCAGAGGAGCAGTAAGGAAAGGTTGATCAATAATGAGGTATAAAGTGAACATACCCGGGGCCTGAAGGGCTCAATGGTACTGACAAGGAAAATACATGATGCTGGTGCGGCTCCTCTCTCTCTTTCTTTGTGTGTTTGTCTTCACTGGCTGGTCTGTTTGTTTTTGTGTAGCATTTTTGTCAGTGACGACGTTGTTTTGCCAAGACTATAACGGCTTCCAAGTTTTTAACTGTGTGGGATAGTTTAGCTACATCGGAGAATCAATAAGGATCAATCTGTCATGTAGACAGAAATGTTTTCAAAATAAAAATCCACATCCACATCCTCCGATGATTACGATAATGAGCGGGCTGTGCATATAATTCAATTAAGCTAGAACTGAAACCATTTTAATTTTCGTGATTTTTATCATCTTCATCAAGCAAAACTATCAAATACTCAGCTGTTTTGTGGCTTGTGTTTAGTTTAATATATTCTTAAATTTGTGGGCTTTCAATGGTCAAACTAAATGAGCATTTTGAAGATGTCACCTTGGCCTCCGGTAAATGGTGATGGACATGTCTTTGATCAAATACATCAATTGCTGGGTCAAGAATATAACCAGCAGACCTCCGTATTGGAAAACAACAGGTAGCTGCATGTCAGGGATTCTGTTAAGTATCAACCTTGATTTGATCAAATTTGACCAGTGTTGTTTTGTTTATTTGATTAGGGAAATCTAAACATGATTTATCACAAAGCTGTTTGTTTCTGAAAATGATATAAAAACTGAATTTAGTAATTTACGCAAACATGACCTTATAATTGTTTACAATTATATGATATCAGGAAATGGATTATACGGGAATGAGTTAAAGTCAATGACTTGATGCCATCTTTAATTGACAGTCGTAGATAGTCTGCTGCTCACACAGTTCAGTGTGCATTGAGCTTCAGGCAGCAACAAACATTACATTTTCTTAATTCTTCATTTGTTTTCTCAATGAATTAGTCCTCAATTTGCCTTGATCTTAATAACATGCACTATTAAACCGCTAGTCAAAATCTCAAAGATATAAAGGCTACTATCAGAGAGGAGAGGACTGAGCAAACCAGTAAAAAGTCACAGTTGTAAAGCTGTAACCAGTACATTTTCAACGTCATGTCATAAATCCTTCATATTGCTGGAACCAGTCTGCCCTCATCTCACACCTTCATCTCCTGTGTACGCAGTGTGTAATTGTTTAGACCCGCCGCAAAACTGGCTGAGGGAAGGAGATTATCTCGACAGTTTTTTTTCCCATCATTACTTTTTACAAAATGCTCTGTAATTCTATTGTATATTGACAGATTGATTATGCGGCCGATGATATTTAATAGTCAAAGCAAAAATGAAATGTTTTATCATTTGGCACAAACCTGTTTTTACTGTCCCGTTGTTGCTTTTTGTGCAAAGAAAATGAATGTTCCTTTAAACATTTATGTCTGTGAATACAGACAAATATATTCTCAAACAACTAAAGCAAACGGACAAATGTTTGATAGAAAAAAATATATAAAAAATGTCTTTTTGCAAACTAATCAATGAGGGAACGGGTGGGAGAAAAACTATTGAAGAAGCTGACATTGGAAAGAGCTGACATTTTTACAATACCCAGCAGGCTGTTTCAGACACTGAGAGTAAAACGGCAGTCTGCACATTTTCTGCTAAGTGCAGGGTCTTAATTAGACACTTCGCTGTCTGTAGGCTCTTGTTAGAGTGTGTGTGTGTGTGTGTGTGTGTGTGTGTGTGTGTGTGTGTGTGTGTGTGTGTGTGTGTGTGTGTGTGTGTGTGTGTGTGTGTGTGTGTGTGTGTGTGTGTGTGTGTGTGTGTGTGTGTGTGTGTGTGTGTGTGTGTGTGTGTGTGTGTGTGTGTGTGTGTGTGTGTGTGTGTGTGTGTGTGTGTGTGTGTGCTCATGCCTGTGTTTATTTAGCAGGTTTGTGTGTACGTGTGGGTGAAAATACTCTGAGCTCGTGTGTGTTCTTGTGTGTCCACATACATGAAGTTTAAGGCTGTAAGTGATTGTACCTTTGGTGCTCATGCGCGCACATGCACGCACACACAGACACGCACACACAAATAGACGGCTAAGTGTGTGTGTGTGTGTGTGTTCAGTAGCATTGCTGCACTGACAGAGCTGTCTAAAGGCTGGCAGGCTGCAGATTTGTAGCGCATTCGGCTGATCATCTTATCTCCTGTCACCGCCAGTGAAAGATTGGAGGAACCGAGCCCACGGAGACACACACACGCACACACACACACACACGCACACACACACTGAGTTCCATCTCCTTTCGCTCTTGCTGGTTCTCTCTCTCTCTCTCTCTCTCTTGCTCACTCACTCAATCTTGTTTCCTCCCTGTAGTTCTCTCTCTCCCTCCTTCCCTCCCTCTCTCTCAGTAAATGGTGCTGAGCCAAAGACTAATTATTACAGGCAATCATTTCGACATGAAATACCCACTTCCTGCACACCGCTCTCCTCCCCTCTCACCCTCATTTTCTTCACCCCCTCCAGCTCTTTTATGTTCCAACACTCGCACAATGGCAACACCAATACACTTTTTACATTTATGAGGACCCTTGTATATTGCATACCCTAGCCCCTTACCCATAAATCAGCCATCAAACTAAATGGCCAACCCTTACCCTAACGCTAACCCAACTCTAATCAAAGTCCTAACCCCCTTACAAAAAATGGTTTTGAACAATATCCCCTCTTGACCATCCACACACACACACACACACACAAACACACACACACACAGGATTTCATTTCTTGAAGTCCATTTTGTGGGGAATGGTTATTGCTTTCTAAGATTGACCCTGGGGTCTTTCCTGTACGCACAAGAAGTAACCGTGTGTGTGTGTGTTTGTAGCCTTCTGCAATTTCTGGAGTCATATGCCAACAATAGAGGACAGTTTTTCGCATGGGTATTAAGACAGCATGGCTCAGACTGCTCCTACTTTCTGCCCTGAATTATCATTTTCAAGCACCATACACAAGACATATACCTGCTGTGAATTATAACAGTCTCGTAATATATGCATATGGCAATATGGATTCATGAACCACTAACGGACATCCACATCATGTTTAAAGCTCTGGAATAATTAGACGGTGAATCAATTGATTAATATTAGTACATTCTTTATTAGAACATTGTGTTAATACACAACATGTCTTGGTCATATCATAGATTGGTCAGAGAAGAGAGAACTGGACGATTTGCAACTCAGGTGCTCAGCTGCGCTCAAGTGACTGGAGACAATTTCGATTGTTGATTTATTGAATTGTTAAACTTTCTTGTTCCTGCCTTTTAGTGAGTATTGGCTACTTTTTAAATGTAATCTCAATGTTTTGGACTGTTGAACAGATGCCTCTACATTTTTATCACTTTTGTATATTTTATTTGACGAATAACATTTAAATGACAACTAAATTTAACCAGTGACACATTTGAAAACACAGGAATTATACAGCGTGCATATGTTTTTGTGCATCTTTAGGACCTTATTAAACAATTACCTTGTGAGGCCCAGTATACCTCATAGGGACCAAAGCCTGGTCCTAATGGGGCAAAATGTAATTTCTGAGTTCTTGGTTAAGGCTCGGGCTAAGATGTGAATTGTGGTTGGATTAGGTCAGGGTTAGGCATGAATTGGTCATAGTTGAGGTGAAGGGCTAAAGTTTTGGTTTGACTGTCCACAATGAACGGAAGTCAATGCAAAGTCCTAAAAGGGACAGCTGCACAAACTTGTGTGTGTTTGTCTAGTCATTGCTCTGCTTCTTCAAGCTCATCCCAAGTCTGTCGTGATGAACATGCTGGCAACACACACATACACCTACACATTAGTTCTCAGCCCAGCTGTGAGTGACTTCTGCTGAGAGGCAATTCCACAGTAATAAAATCTATAGGGTGGGGGAAGGAGGGGGGTTTAATCCTCATTCCCTCTCTCTACCACCACATACTTTTCCCACTCTTCGTCCTGCTTCTCTCCCTCTCCTCCCTCGTCCCTCTTCTCCTCAAATGGCTGGCAATGATAAATGAGTCAATTATGTGTGTGTGTGTGCACGCAGCGCTGGAGAAGGGGAGCGGATGCGAACGTTATTACCTGTTGCGGCTGGGGGTAATGTTGCGGTATTAATCATATTGTAATTTTCCTCCGACAAACGACCCCCACCCCTCACCACCACCACTTCCATTCACCCACCTCCAATGTCCCACCTAACCACGCCGCACCACAGCCCCCTCTATCAATCTCTCTGCCTCCTGCAAACAAGTCGGCGTAAACCGCAGAGGGCCCAAAATATCCTTCCTCTCTGGAGAGGGGTTGGGGAGTTGGAGGTGGCGGTGGAGCGCAGTGTGCACCTCTGAGTTTGTTTGTGAGAGAGTGAGAGGAGATGGGGTGAGAGAGGTGGAGAGAGAGATGCAGAGGTAACAAGGGCGGTGTTTGTGTGCTTGACCTTAACACATTTGTGTGTGTGTGCGTGTGCGAAAATTCAGCCATTGGCATTATCTAGTTTTAGAAGACACAAGGGACTGTTTAGTGTGAGGACAGACAAGCAGACACAGAGGACAGACAGATATAAAGTACACAAGGGAGACGTTTGGATGCTATCACCTCAGAGATGTGTGTTTGTGCACGTACGGATATGTGTCAAGAAGATTTCACACAAGGTCTCACTGTAGTTGTGATGGAACCTCGTGGCGCACAGGCCCTGTTCAGGTCTGGTATTAACCTGTTTGGCTGATTGGATCACAAGTGGACAGCTCCCAGTATACAGCTGTGAACGCACCCAAGAAGCATTAAGGACGCATATGAGATTCAATCGATCCAACTTCACTCAGAGATGGTCGGGGATTCTGGGATGCATGCGGCCATGTTCTTGCTGCATTATAAACACAAATGTTTTCTGATTCACACTGAGCCACTCTCAACTCAAATGACTTCCTTCGGGCTGCTCCAGTTTCATATGCATTATTCATACCTGGTTTTAACCTCCATGTCAGTTGATCCGATCACATGAGTGGACAGCTTGGCATTAGAATGTGTTTCCTCAAGTCTCCTGTAGCATCTAGCAATCAGATCTCACTTCCCTGCTCTATACAAACAAACATGTGCTTAGATTCTGTTTGCAAATACCAAATGACATTGTTTAAAACAGTCTGAGTTTACATATGTGTTTTGTTTTCAGTGTTTATCTGTGTGTGAGGGGGCTAAGTGAATCAATGCGCTGTGCACAGCTCTACAAGATTTAACATAATTGGAAAAAAATGTGTGGCTCATTTGTTGTCAACATGTGGTTGTGGTCACACATTTTGCAATGTCTAGGAATAGACAAGAACAAAATTATTTTCCTCATTAAACTGTAGCAGGTCAGAGGTGAGTAGGCAGTGCTTCATAAGGGGACCAGCACACATTTGCGTTCACACAGTGGAAATAATGGGGGCACATGTGTCCCAGACCGCCTCTGTATGTGGTCTGGGTGATCAGGTCTGAAATATTTCCTCAATGTGTTCACACATGAACTCTCAACCTGTGATCTATCGCTCAGGATGGATGTTAATACCAGGTCTGAATGGACAAGACTGCTTGATATACAATTTGCCTACTCACATATTTTACCCTTTCTGGCAATAACGTTTTCTTATGTATAACAACTTTATACATCGACACACCTTTACATTTTGTTAAAACAAAAAATATCGTAATTTTGTTCTGTTACACACAGCATCTATTGCCTCTCATGTGGATCTCTGTGAGGCTTCTACGTTTTTCCCCTGTTAATAGTTTTGGTCAGGACAGAGGATGTTGCACCTTGTTAAGCCCTCTAGGTCGAATTGTATGAATACAGGCTATATAAATATAATTTGATAAGTGTTTGAACACTGATTAATTTGTGGCCACCATCACAATATTAACATAACCTACAAATATAGATTTTCATTTTTTGTACTTTTTAAAGTGAGTAAAATCCTAAATCTTCGCTGTATCGTCAGAGTTGCTAAAAACATAATAAGTTGGTTCTTTGAAACAGAAATGATCTACATGTGAATTTATATATAAAGCAGGGAAGTGGAGACATTTTAATGCCAGATGTGAGCTGACGTAGTCAGAGCTGTCCACTTGTGATCTGATCTCCTGAGACAGATGTTAATACCAGGTCTGTGCAGGGACAACAGACTAAGCCACACTCATGGCTCATGTCATTGACATAAAAAGGGAGACCGGACTGAAGTTGAAAAACGGCAGATTTCTTACGTATGTTAAGACAGAATTGCCACATTTATCCCACTTAAAGCAGAAAATCAGACCTCAATGAGACTTGGCGAAGTCGAAGGAGAAAGAAAGGGGAATGATCAGACGGACTGACGTGCAGACGGATAGACTCGCCCCTGGTAATTGGGGAAGCAACAAAACGAGGAGGAGTGGATCGCACGTGGATGGATTGAAAATTGCCCCGAGCGAGTGAGAGACACCTTGGATGTGCCTGCCTGCACTTTTGGCTGCATTTCAGGCTCCGAGCGTGACTTTGTCTATTCCTGCTCTGCTCTGAGGTGATAATGGGCTGTCAGCCCCCCACTCCTCCTGCTCCCCCTCTCCAACTGAGTGTGAGAGGGAAAGAGATGGAGGGAGGGAGGTGGAGAGTCATTTGTTTTTATCTTGCTAATTGCATTGTGTATTTTTATTGTAATATGATTCAAATCAAAACTAACCCATTTTCATTTTTTCCTCTCGTCTCTCCCTTTTGCAGTTTGAAAATGGAGTGTGAGAAACTGGCTACAGAGAAGACAGAGATTCAGAGACACTATGTTATGGTGAGACACACACACACACACACACACACACTCACAGAGGCCATGTCTCTTCACATACACTCATACCCATTGCAGTGCCAAGCCCGCTGAATCCCTTTCATCTGCTAACAGCTGCCAGACAACACCCACCGAAAAACCCCACACACCAGACCACACACACACAATCACACACATATTATAAGATGCAGAATAAATAGCACTTACATGGGTGTGCAGTCTTGCATTTGTGTTTGCAAGTGTTTCTTGTGTCTGAGATATTTAGTTATGGGCCATCTGTTCAGAACTCTGCCCAGAACCTCTTACTTGTCTGGTTCTAACCCAAATGTGGCTATCAAACTTTTTAAATGTTGGATTCCAACATCTAGATGTTTTATGATATTTTATAGATTAAAAATGTGAGATGACAAGAATCTAAATATTGTCATAGTTGCAGCCCACTGACTAAATCGAACTGTGTCCCTGCTGTATCACTGGTTTTCAGTCATCCCCTCCAACTCTGCTGAGTTTGCCTGATCACATGATCAGTTCTCTAATTGCAGATAGTTGCCCTAGGCTGAATGTTTCTGAATCTGATCACTGAGGGCAGAGGAAGAACATGTGACCATGGTTTGAATCCCAGAATGCTCCCTGAGATTCAGGGCGTAAACCGGCTTTTTAGGAAAATACTGTTTGCTTGGCTTGTGCTTATACTGATTGCAGTTTGATCTCTGAAACTTTAAATTTGACCTGCAGTGATTAAGCTGTGGCAAATAAAGACCTGCTGTAGGACTTAATCCACAGAACCAAGAAGCTGCTGCCCCACAAAGAGCCGTTCACCTGTTGATTCAAAGTCCAGTGAAGATCGGCTCACTACGCTGAACCCTGAACTGGACTATCGGTTGTCGTTGTCAGGATCTCGACCGTCGTTGTGAACACATTGTCGTGATTTACAATTCCCGTACGTCGATGAATCCCAGCTGCTGTCAGAACAAAGTGCTGGTCACCGGTTTATTTTAACTTTATTAATGTTGAATGGATCCTGTATCCAAAACTTCCTTTGACCTTAATGAGACACGTGTCACGTATGAAGCCGATAAGATGAACCGTTCTGGAGATGGAGAGCCACAGACACAGATTTCTGGAATTATAAGACGAGGCTTACACAGTTTCTCTGCTCAACAGAAAGCACGGGAGCATTAGTGTGTTTCAGAACTCAGCTCTCTGCAGTGAGAGGCTCTGAAAGCTTGGGGCTGTGTGATTATAGAGGAAACATTATCGGCAAATCTTTTTTAGGGTAAAGGAAAAGCCAACGCTCTTTGTCCGTCTTTGTTTTTCATGTCTGCAAACCCAAGCCTTGATTTACCTGTGAGCCGAGTCTCACACAGCCACAGATGACTGAGTGCGGGCTGCCCAGGAGCCGCCGGGCCAAATAGGAGCTATGTGGTAATCTTGGCACAGAGACGGTGCCAATGCAGGGATTGAAGTTTCTAGTGATTGGGAGAGGGGGGAGCTGGCATGAAGCACAGGCCAGGTCTCCTTCTCTTGGCTGATGATTTGGGGGAGTTTGGATGTTGCTAAGCAACAGGCAAAAACTTGGCACCCCAACTGCCAAGCAGAGCTGCCAGGAACGGCGTCTTCTCTGGAGGCACACTGACAAACACACACACACAGAAAGAGGAGCATGCACACACCACCCGAAAACAAACACACACACACACTCGGAAGGAAACATGCACACAAAGCACATAGACACACGCTCTTACACAGATGCAGTCTTGTGCTGCAAACACACACACTTATATGAAATTGCGCACACACACACACACTCATGCTTACTGCCAGGAGAGATGTCTGGAGAGAGAGGACCCCTGCCATCTCCTCTCCCATCCTGCCAGGCTGTTATGGCTGCCCAGCTGCCAATCTTATCTCTCCACAGCCAGCCACGCTGAAAAGCAAATGTCAGCCTGTCACTTTTCCGAAGCATCTGACTTTAAAATGCTCTCCTTTTTTCATCCATCCCTGAAGGTAGAGAGACAGACGGAGCCTCTCCTCGCATTCTCCACAAGCTCCTTGCACTTTAGGATAAAGGCTCGAGTCAAAAAGCTCTCATTAGACATGATTATTACAATGGTCGGTCGCCTTCCGCAGCCTGGTGACACTTTAGGCGGACTCCTGGCTTCAATAATGTGCCTCGGGGTCATTTTAGAGCCATTGACTTTCAGGGGAGTGGAGGTGAAATTAGTGGTGATGTGCTTTTAGGAACATATGGGTATTTCAGAGTGCACAAGCTCAGCCTGGCACTGTCTGAAGCTGGGAGCATAGGTTTTGTGAAAGGCTCAGGGCTCACACTGTTGAATCTAATGTGGTAAAAAATGGATGGAAATGTCCTTTTATGTATATCCAGCATCAGTGGCAGAAATTGGATTCTTTATTATAATTTCTTTTGTCAAAATTCACCTTTTTATTTATTGAAAAGACCAAAAACAACAATATGTACAGCAAACAAATAAAGGCAACAATATCGTAGAACAGCCGGCTGCTGCAGTACTGTAGGTTTCAGGAAATATGAATAAGCAGGATTAAATATTGCATTTTTTAGGAACTACTTTTAGCTGCAGATTAATTCATATACATACATGCTCTGTTATGACATGGGACTGACAGTGAAGTAATGTTTAGCACTTGAGATTTGTTGACAATAAGAATAATTTGCACTATCATTAAACTTTTCTGTGTTGAATAATTTTTATCACATCTGCATTTAATCTTTGTACAGACAAATTAGAATAATTTGCCAAACTTCATCATGTTTATAGGACATGACAAATAATACACCTTAAATTTAGCACCCCCGTTTTTTTTAATGAGCTCTGAAGATTCATCTCTAAACTTCACTTTTAACATTTTGCAGAGTTGTTGCTTTTGCTACATTAGAATGAAAACACCAGGAATGGTAAACAGAAGCACTGAACATCAAGCTTACTCAGGTTAGGGGTTTTAAAGTTGGATGCACCTTGTAGTGGACACACATGACTCATAATCCAGATTTGATCTTATACACATGTAAACAGGAATATGAATGTAATATTCATATTCGCAATGCATGTAAACACCACAATCAAAATAATGATAATGATTATTTTTCTGAATTAGGTCATATTGTGTACATGTTGCTTTGCTATAGTTGGCACATTTTTATTTACGCCCAGTATCTATTGGGTTGGGATTGAGAATGCAGCCTATTTTCTCCTTCCGTTCATTATTCCCTGTTTTAAAATGTCCGTGTTCATATGTGTTAACTGATGTTCTCCTCTGTATTTCAGTATTATGAGATGTCCTATGGCCTTAACATTGAAATGCACAAACAGGTGAGTGAACTCCACATCTCTCGCTCTCTCGCTCTATCTCTCTTTCTCGCCCTCTATTTTATCCCCTCTTGCCTCATGCTCCTAAAGCTTTAAATTATTCTCTTGCATTTTTATCGCTGCCTCTTTTTTCTTTTGCTCCCATCAGCTCGACTCCATGTAACTAATATCTTGAATTGAAGAGTCTGTCTCTCCGTCTTTCTGTCCATCTGTCCCCTCAATGATGGACTCGTATATAGCACTGTTATGCTGTGGAGGCTTTAATAGGATCCACAAACAGAATTCATTTCTCCACCACAGACAGATGAAAATACTCCTTCCCCAAGCCTCAAGATCAGCCCCCCCACACTCGTCCGTCCATCATAAATCCCTGTCTGTTACTGCCCCTGTGCTCTCTCTCTCCCTCCCTCCGTCCATCCACCCATCCCTCCCACTCCTGCCCTGATTCTCTGTCCCTTATTCCTCTTTTTCT
This sequence comes from Platichthys flesus, assembly GCF_949316205.1. Classification (NCBI taxonomy): domain Eukaryota; kingdom Metazoa; phylum Chordata; class Actinopteri; order Pleuronectiformes; family Pleuronectidae; genus Platichthys; species Platichthys flesus. The sequence goes on along the minus strand of NC_084953.1, from coordinate 14,766,055 downwards.
CAATTCCATTCAAATGCTTGTCTTTTTTAATGCTTCTCTCTCTTAATCTCCATTTCTTCACCGTCCCTGACTCCGTCTCCCCTCCTCTCCACCAATTTCTCTTTTTTTTTCTTTATTTGTACATATTCCCTCCACCTCCCTCCTCGCAGACATACAGTACAGTCCATGCTGAATTTCACTTTAAATCAGGTCACTGCCTTCCTGCTGTCTACTCTTTCTTTCCCTCTCCCTCGCTCATTTCATTTCACCATCTCAATCATTTCACTTTTGAGGTGCCGCATCGCAGCCTCTCCGCCGCCCCCACCTTACCAATCCCTTTTTATTTTTTTTATTTTTCCCTCCCCCTTCTGTTTTTTCTTTCTCTGTCTATTTCTCCTCTCCCTCCCACATCCTTCGGGCTGTCATTTCTTCAGCCCAATCTGCCCCTTTCCTCCTCCTCTCCTCCCTCCACCTCCTCTTTTCACTTTCCCTCTCATTTTGTCCTCCCCTCTTTATCCTCCTTCTCTCGATTGCTCATGTTCTCTCTTCTCTCTCTCTCCCTCTTTCCTGAAGATGTCATTTAGCAGTTGGAGTTCTCTAACAAGAAATCATTGTGTCTCCCTTGGGGTGGGGGGTGGGGGGGGGGGGCAATGAATTCAGAGGGGGGGGGGGGGGGGACACACTCATGTCTGGCTGAAAAATGGAGAGTGGAGGGAGGGAGAGATGTGGGCAAGCAAGAGAAATTAGAGAGAGAGGGAGGATGAGAGAGGAAGAAGAGAAAAAAGGGAGGGGGCGGAAGTTCAGTCTGGCATCAATAAATCACTTAAGAGAGAATGGATTGGGGAGTGCACATGTATACGTGTACACACACACACACACACACACAGACACCCACACACAAGCGCACACACACACACTCAGAGCAGAATCTAGCTGTCAAGAAGATAAACAGCCTGCGGCCATAATGATGTTGTCATGATCTCTGCATGCATATCATTACTGGCTCTAACGGCCTTGTTGGGCCTGCCGCTAAACGTGTTTGTGTGTGTGTGTCTGTTAAACATCACATGGCAGCATTTGTTACACTGATTATGGCGCTAATACTGGGAAGGGAGAAATGGAACGAGGGATGGAAAGAGCGATAAATGGAGTGAGATGGAAAGGGAGACGATGAGGATGGAGGGAGGAAGAGTTGGCTGTTGGCTGTGTAGTAGAGCAGATCGAGACAGACACACAACCACAGCAAGAATCACTGACCCCCCAGTAGGAAACACACTCGTTCACGTACACACACAAGAGCAAGAGCACACAAAAACAGATGCATGCGCATGCACACACACACGCACACACACACAGTGTGTGGGCTGGCTGTGGCCACAGCAGATGCTGGCCATGAATATTTTAGCCAAACTCCCTGGCAGAGTTTCCATTTGCATGGACCAGATGTAAGCAGCTGAAATATTTACCACACTGGCCCTGGGAGAAACGGGCCACAGCCATGCTCTTTGTGTGTGTGCGCGCGTGCATATATGCAGCCTTTTATGAGTGTGTGCGTCTTTTTGTTTGTTCATCCTCAATCTGGGCTGTGTGTGTGTTTATTCATCAAAGTGACAGTATCTTTTTTTCTCTTTCAGACGGAGATTGCCAAGCGGTTGAATGTGATCTGTGCTCAGCTCATCCCATTTCTGTCACAGGAGGTGTGGGAGGCACACACACAGACATACACACACACACACACACACACACACACACACACACACACGTGCATGCACACCATTCTGCAGTGTCTGACAGCAGCCCACACAGAAGGCATGCACATTACACATTTATCAATAACTAACATTCACCCACACATACACACAGATGGACAGAACTTCAAAGCACATTGATTTTCCTCGATCACCAAATGGCTTCAGATTCCTATTTGAAAAAAATCCTTATTTCGTAGACACTGTTTATGAGAGTATTTTTCTTTCTAATTAAGAAATGTGAGTTATCCAGTATCCAATTGTTAGTATACAGTCCTATTCTTTTTTCTGAATCCAACTACCTCCATTGACCTTTTGGTTTGTTCCACAGCACCAACAACAGGTGGTCCAGGCCATGGAACGCGCCAAACAGGTGACCATGGGGGAGCTAAATGCTTCGATAGGGGTACGTGGGCTCCCCCCTCTGCCTCATAGCGTGTGTAACTTATACTGCCGTTTTTTTATTTTCCTCCTTTTTACCTTTTACTGAGGCAATTATCCTTTGGCCCACACTTAAATTAATCCATTTATTGGTTGATATTTCAAAACAATGGATTAAGATTTCTTTGAGATTCAAACATTTATAAATATGTTTTTGTTTTATTTGTTTCCTTTACTTTTCAGCCCATAATTTCCAATTTCCAAGCAGATTTAATGGAATTGAAACAAAATTAGTTTTCAGTATTTGTTAGTTTAGATCCCATCAGGGTTGATCCGGCTGCAGAGCCACTGCCCTGACATCAGCGTCTCTCCTCTCGTGCACATCGCAGCAATTGGTTCCCTTCCTTTCCTTCCTCCTTTTCACCTCCTGTCAAGCTACTTCAGTCAGTGCTCGTAAGTCACCCAAAACTCTCTCTTTTCTCCTCTCTCCTTTGGTTTCTTCCTCTCTTCTTCCGCTCTACAGCAGCAACTTCAGGCTCAGCACCTTTCCCAGCATGTCCAGGGTTTGCAAATGGGCCCACACCCATCAGGACTGACCCACCCCGGCTTGGCGCTTGGCGGAGGATCCAGCCTGCTGGCCCTGTCCGGGGCTCTGGGGGCTCAGTTGGCTGCCAAGGATGAGAGAGCCCACCTAGAGGCAGCAGCGGCGGCTGCTGCTGCTGCAGAGCACCACCGAGGTACAGCATCACTTTAAATAATGCATGTCTACTGATTCTTCAGGATGAAAATGTCTCTGAGGTTCGGAGCAGAGTAATCACTGGAGCTTGGCTCAATGGACTCTGATGATCGGCTTTGCTTTGACTTTTTGGCAAAGCACAGCAGTGTTGCTGATAATAACACTCCTCAGGGACATTGTTTCCACTGAGTCATCAGCTGTCGAGAGATGTAAAGTGATCACATATAATCTTGGACTTATGCGTGTTTGTTTGTTTGTGTGTGTGTGTGTGTGTGTGTGTGTGTCCCCTTATCTGTATATACTGTCCTTTGGGCCTGCTACCTGGATGTGTCTGGATGCTTTTTTCTGGAATGAACAGACCGTGAAGCAGGACCAGTAAGTACAAATCACTACACCAATTAAACACGCACACGCGCACACACACACACACACACACACACACACACACACACACACACACACTGATTACCCGTAGATACTTTAGTGCATGTTACACAACATTTCCCCTGTACCTAGTTCTACATTCAGTGGCCCTTCTAGGAAACTTCTTTGAGATTATCAGCAACTTATTCAAACATTACAAATTAAGGTAAAATAAAGTGGTAACCACTACCTCACCTGGAGGCCCCCGGCAGCGGCCGTAGGTTTGGGTCCTTCTTGGCTCTTTGCTTCCCCGTCTTTTCTCCCCATTTCAAAATGCCCATAAAATAAAAATAAACAGTTGACACAGGATCTAAAGAGCAAAACATCATCGAGCTTTGTATCACTGCATGTGCCTTAGTAAACTACCCTTTTAAGATGCCGTTTCTTTCTTCTTTTTTTCTGTGTTTAGTGAAAAGTTTACAGGTTTTGGCAGCCCTGAGTATTTTCAAAACAATATCTCATTGACTTAAATCTGCTGCTTTATAGAAAACTTGAAACCTTCTCTTTCTTCCTCTGACTCGTACAGCGACGATCGATGCAGACTGATATTCTTTCACATTCATCTCTGCAGCTCATGAGCCTGACATGATTTATTGCCGTCCCCCTCACCTCATTATCACCCCTTTCCTTCCTCTCCACCCTCGCTCCCTTTTTTCTTTGCTCCTCTCTCCTTCCTGCCTTCATCTCCTCCACCTCTCCGTGCCCCGATGCACACCTCCCCTATACTATTTGCCTCACTCCCTGGTTTCTCAATTCACTCGACCCTTCTGCTCACCACTTCCCTCTGCTCCCTCGCCAGAGCTCGCTGTCCAACGGGGATAAGGGTCGCTCAGCGGACTACCTCAGCAACGGCAAGAAGAGGAAAGCAGAAGAGAAGGAGTTCATGACGGACTATGTGAGGACGCTTTCATCACACTGTGACATGTTTAAGTAACTGGGGGAAAGTTTTACTCAAGTACTGGTGTCCGTGCACTGGACTATTTTAGATCATAATTTAAATAGTCTTACTTCCTGGTGCCATTACTGTGCTTTTGGTGTCATTGTGGAGAAGGCGTTATGTGGAGCATTGTTAGGGATTATTTTTACAAAACTTTCAAATGCATGAGGTTGTGCATTATGACCACTCAGAGCTTTTGAGAATAAATTGTATTTGAGAAGAAAGTTCGATTAGAATATAATCGTAATAATATGAGGATAAAGTTGTAATTTGATGGCAATAAAAGCTCTATGTTGATCCTTTCTTTGAAATTCAGTTTCTTGAACAATTGTTTTTACAAAGTCCTGTCACTAATGATAATGTGATGCCACTGAGCCAAAAGGTTGAGCAAGGTTATTTGTGGAACTCTATGCTAACATATAACATAAACAGATGATCCACATTCCTAATTTTGAATGATATTCTCCTAACATGACACCTGGACTAAAATAATATCTTAATTCTCAAATTCTCCTCTGCTTGTGTATAACTGTTTGTGTGCATGTTTGACCTTTTGTGTGTTCGTGCGTGTATATTCCTTCATGTGATCTGCCTGCATCATACAGCAGAGCAGATTCTCTAATCTCCATCTCTCTCCTCTCTCACAGGGCAGCGATGCAGACAAGAGTGATGATAATTTGGTGGTGGATGAGGTTAGTAGGCAGCCGCCGGCCTGTGTTGGCCTCACGCCACTGCTTCCATCTGCATACCTCACGTAAACGCACCTGGAAGGACCATATGAATAATCATGATAACAATAACACACTCCTCCCATCCTCATCCACCTCAGCCTGGCCTCACTTCTTGATAAACAACCATAAAACACACAGACGAAGGTGCACTTCACTGCCGGTCACAAGCCTTTTAAAAACACCTCAGTGTCTAATGTTTACGTTTTATGAATGATTGTATCCATTGGGAAAAGATAACTGAAGTGTGTCTGTACCCATTTCAACGTAAAACCAGACTTTCATACTAAAGTACTGCAACTTTGGAAAACACCTGCTTGAATTCATTTACTGCCTGATAATTCCGAATAGGGAATAAAGCTGAAATGTCCCTTAAAATGCAATGAAGCTGCACCAAATCGCACAAACGTATATATCAGCCCACTAAACTCTACTTTTTTCATCAAGATCTATGAATTATAACTAAGGAAATCTGGGGGGAAATGGTTAAAGACCGATGTTAAAGTAAGTGGGGGAAAAAACTCTTTATTTAGATTCTTTCTTGGTTCCTGTTCCATCCTTCCTCCAACTTTTGTGGAAAGCCATTTCTGCTGACAACAAACAAACCAACAGGGGTGCAAACATGAACTCCTTGGTGGATGTAAATGTTTCTCAATCATAACATCGGCCAGTATAGTTGAGAAAAGATTAGAGCAAGAAATACTGTTAAAATAAGTGAAAGTTTTTAAAGGAGAAACAGGTCAAAAGAATAGCACTCACAGAGAACATACCTCCGTTGAGGCCCCAACCGTGGATGTAAATGTTTCTCAATCATAACATCGGCCAGTATAGTTGAGAAAAGATTAGAGCAAGAAATACTGTTAAAATAAGTGAAAGTTTTTAAAGGAGAAACAGGTCAAAAGAATAGCACTCACAGAGAACATACCTCCGTTGAGGCCCCAACCGTCTCCTTTATGAAACCACATGTAAATTGACTAGATTTACATGTGAATCAAATTTTACACATGCCAGATTCTTTTTTTTATCAAGATCCATGATTTGTTCTGTGAAAATCCAATGAAAATGTGGAAAAACACCCTAATGTCACAAAGTGAATAAAAACTATACTACTACTTCATGGATTCGCCCATAATCCTCAGTCACATCCCAATTCAATGGGTCCTGCCCTACCCCTCCAAAACATTTCATGGTAATAGGTTTGATAGTTTTGGCGTAATCCTCCTTATAGATCACCAAACACCTCTTTGGCGGAGGTAACACATGAATCGTCTCTTGTTAATCTAAAGATTTGTGTTCTGGATTTAGGACCCGTCGTCCCCCCGCAGCGTGCAGTCCTACTCGTCCAGAGAGAACGGTTTGGACAAGATGCCCCAGTCTCGGAAGGAGGGTCCACCGCAGGCCAGCCCCACCTCCCTGGCCTCCTCCAGCAGCGCCCCCTCCCCCTCCCGCGGCAAAGAGCCCCCACAGGTGAAGTAACACGTCTGTATGAGCGCCCACACGTGCACCGAAGTTGACCACACATGGACATAAGGAAGGCAGCACAGGACATCAGTGTTTACATGCTGTCAGCACATATTGTATTCTGCTGTTTGTTTGGGGTCAACAGTTCATGTTGGAGTTATCATAGTGTGTATTCAACATCCGTCTCACATTCAGTGTGAGCTGCTGACATCCCACAGCCCTCCCCAGCTCCCACCTGCCCTCACTCATTCTTACTGTCAGTCTCCCACTTTGTTTGTGTGCTTGCCTCTGTCCTTCTTCTTCTGCTGCTGCTGTACCGTTATATTTTCCCTTCACGTCTAAAGTCAGTCTCTTTATATCACTTTTTATTGTCGTGATATTTCCTTTTCCTTCTTCTGAGTTTTAACATTTCTCTTTTTCTTCTCTGCTCTTTTCCAGAGGGAGAAATCCAGCACACCAGGTATGAAGCCAGGTACCCCCATGTCTCAAGAGTCCAACACCCCAGGACCCAGCGGCCCTCCCCAGTTCAGACCGATCCCAGGCAAACCTGGTGTCGATCCCCTCGGTAAGATCCTCTCAGAAGCTTTGATTCCCCAGGGAGCAAATCCTCTGTATTTTATTAGCCGTTTACAGACATGAACTGCAAAGAATGGGGTCCGGACTTTCTCCAGAGTTTGCCTTTTACACATGGAAGAACACACCAGGTACTCCGGAGAATGTGTGGGGATTCAGTGCATATCTGAAAGCAGCTTTGGTCAAATATATCGGATGTGAGGTGAAGCTGTAAGGTTTGCTGACATCACTGAGGACACTAAAAAACAGATGTCTCCAGTTGTCCTGTCAGGGGACGTAAGCTCGCCCTCCTCACAGGGATCATATACAAATAACTGGACCTGTATTTGCAGAGACATTTTTTTTCATCCAGCACTGGCTTTGTTGCATGTAGTGATTCTATCAGCGAGCTGCAGTAGTTGGTATGGGTGTCAGCCAGCTCCCCCACCACCGACCACCATCTGGACTTAATAAGCAGCTGTGGGCAAAAATATTCAGTGCGCCTCACTTTTTAAATGGAAAGATTAGGAGAGGTGATGGACTGTGACTGTGAGCTGCTTCATAATGAGCCTCCATCTATTCCAGTGTATCTCTTTCTCTCACATCACCTGTTAGCCCCCCCCCCCATCACTCACACACACACACACACACACACACACACACACACACACACACACACACACACACACACACACACACACCATTGTGTATGTATATGCACACGCTCATAGATGCAGCCACATGCGCTGGAGGAGGATACGGATGATGGTTTGTGTGAACGCATACACACACACACACACACACACACACACACACACACACACGGAGGTAGTGACTTGCTGCAGGAATCATTGGTGGCCAGCAGGGGTCAGTAGTGGTCCAGTGCTGCAGTTGGTGATGTCCTGCCTCCTGCAGTAGCTCGTTCACAGCCTGTCAGTCTCAGCTGTCTCACACACTGACAGGTTCTGCACAGGGAGTCACCTTAATAAAACCTGCCTCATCTTCTCTCCCATGTCTATCCCAAGCTCTCTGAGTTACTGACGTAGTCTTAGCCTCAATCATAATTTCTTCACTTCAATAATTCACAACACAATACCCTCTTCAATACAACTGTGTCTTTTCTCCGTCCTTCCTCCAGCTCTGGGTCTCAGAAACCCTCTGGCGGTGCAGGGAGCGTACCCTCCGGGGGCGTTTGGCCTGCCGCCTCCAGGGGTGAATGGGGACCTGCCCGGGGCGGCGGGCTACGGCGGAGGCCTCCACTTGGTTTCCCCCCAGATGAACGGAGCTGCAGCAGCGGCGGCGGCAGCTGCTGCCGCTGGCTATGGACGCTCCCCTGTGGTGAGCTCCACGCTCTGCAGATAATTTGTCTTTGTAGTGTCACTGTCATATGTGATATCTCAGCATATAAGCTTGTCAGAGGGCAGATACCAGAGGTGGGGCCAAGTCATTTTTTTGCAAGTCCCAAGTAAGTCTCAAGTCTTTGCCCTCAAGTCCCGAGTCAAGTCCCAAGTCAAGACAGGCAAGTCCCGAGTCAAGTCCCAAGTCAAGACTGACAAGTCTCAAGTCAAGTCCAAGTCCTGCAGTTTGAGTTTCGAGTCTTTTCGAGTCCTTTTGATCACTGATTAATAATATATTTACACAGATCATGTATGCTTTTAAAATCTGTATTTATTAATTAAAACAAGTGCAATTGAAATTGCAGAAAAAAAATTGTGCCAACATTGCACTTCCCTATTGCACTATTAACCAGTCATTTTTAACATTTAACTCATATTTTGCAAGAATATTCTTCATTTTAAACCACTCCTACAGAATGAACACATTTGAAAAAAACAAGTGCAACTGTAATTATTTGTACAAAAGTGCTAACATTGTATTTTGCATTTTAACTAGTTCCACAGCAGTTTCTGTCCTGTCCTGTGTTGATCTCATCTCATTTATCTCACCTCATATTGTCTGTGTGTGTGTGTACATGTGAGAAACATAACAAATACTTGAACATAATAATGAACAGGGTTGTGCTTTTTATATGTCAGGGCCCTATGCTGCATTGCATTTGCAAAAGACCAAATTGGCCAAAAGTCTGTCAGTTATTTGTGCACGATGGGGACGTAGTATGATTCCACCAAGTGCCGCTGCGAGCCATTTTGGTGCCCTAAGCATAACTCCTCTATGTTTACGTTAAATAATCATCAATAATAGTCAATCTTCTTAAACTTTTTTTGAGCAATTTAATATATCTCTTGTTCTGCCTTTTTTGTGATATACATGGCTAAAAGGTACCTAATATTTCTATACTGAAATAATATCGGCATTATAATTGAAAGCTAATTTATTTAATGACGTTATTGTTGAGGGTTGATTTGTATTTCCGGTTTTAAGTGGGTTGTTGGTAGTGACTCTTATTTTGAAAGGGGGGTTTAAAGGAAGTTGGTGCTGTGAATAGTGAAGTTGTAAAATGAACGGAGAATAAACGGGTGTGCTTTCACGAGCGCATGACCTGCTCTCGTGTCCTTTGTCGGCTGAAGCCGGACTTATGATACAACCAAACGCTCGGCTACATAATTATTATAACTATGATGATTTTTCAGTTGCCTATTTTTTGGTGCCCCATCAGGACTTGGTGCCCAACGCACAGCGCGTAGTGCGCGTTTTGGAGCGGCGGCGCTGCACACACAGACGCACACAAACACGATGAAAGATTCAGAGCGTTCCTTAATAACATTCTTTTTAATCTTTGTGTTTTGGGGACAGGAGCAAGTCTTATCAAGTCAAAAGGCTCAAGTCCAAGTAAAGTCACGAGTCATTGATGTTGAAGTCCAAGTCGAGTTGCAAGTCTCTTTACATTTTGTCAAGTCGAGTCTAAAGTCATCAAATTCATGACTCGAGTCTGACTCGAGTCCAAGTCATGTGACTCGAGTCCACACCTCTGGCAGATACTCTATACACAGGAAAGAAAGAAGTATTTTAGAGGAAGAGGAGGAGAAGTCGTCTCGTCCTTTATCGTTTAGAATCCGTGACCTTGGCTCCTGAAAAGTCTTTTATATGATCTCATTTGATTCTGGTCTCTCTATCTGAAAAGGTCCATTGCTATGAGTGAATTCTCCTTTCTTCACTCCTTCACTTTAACCAGGTATTTATTTTCCGAGTCTTTCTTACACTCAGGGTCTCCGTCTCTTCCAGGTGGGCTATGAATCTCCCCACCCACACATGAGGGTCCCTGGGCTTCCTGCCAGCCTGCAGGCAGCTGCCTCCGGAAAGCCGTGAGTTTCTTCTTCCTTTCCCACTATCGCTTAAATCTTCACCTGTTCAACTGCTCTGCTCAATTTCAATATCAACAGAGAGGGAAAAAAAGAAAGATATTTCAACCAATATATTGAAATATATAAATAAATTAATAAACACTGTTTTGTTTATTTAGTTGTCTGTTTTAATTTGGTCCAAATATACCACACGAAAGCTCATTTATTAACATTAAGTGATTTGTGCACAACCTTATTTAAACAGTAATGTGCCTCCCATGTCTGTCTCCTATTTGTGGTATTGAGAATATTATAGAGCCTAACAGTGACTTTTAGAGTCGCTGTGGTTTAAGAGTTTTAAGCCTGGAACCAGGCCGACCATTTACATGTGTGTCGCGACCATTAAACATTTGATTCAAAGAAAATGAATAACTGTAAAGTGGAAAAAACGGTAACGTACAAGACTATGTACATAATTCGAGTAAAGGAAGTCACACCATGTTAGAATGAGACACCGTGGCGGCTCTGTAATCAATGTAAGGTAGCGCTGAACCCTACTTCTTGACATTGTGAATAAAATGCCTTTTTTATGTTTTAAACAGTTGATATCATTCAGACTTTCTACAGGAGCATTACATCGTTTCACAGTCTGGCAGCTCTGATAATCTGGCTTATGATCAAAATCTCTCTCGAAAATGAATGGGATGTTTACAGTTTGAACTCTGCTGCAGACGTCAGTGATAATTTGAAAAGCAGCAATATTATTTCAGTTTTCTAGACATCATACTTCAATGTTTGTTTTAAGTCTCTCTGTCAGTTCCTCAAAATAATTCCTGAGAGATGCAGACAGTGGATGACGAATGCGTCTCACACAATCTGAAACTGAAGCCACCTTATATGATGCTCATCAAAGTTTCACACAGATATTATACTTCTTGCTCACTGAAAAGTTCAGATGAGCCATTTTGATGTAGACTTTAATATCTGTTATTTATCCCTTTTCCCTCCCCCTCCATCTCTCTGCTCTCCAGCGCCTACTCGTTCCATGTGAGCGCAGACGGCCAGATGCAGCCGGTGCCCTTTCCCCCCGACGCCTTGCTGGGCCCGGGAATCCCTCGCCACGCACGTCAGATCCACACCCTGAACCACGGGGAGGTGGTGTGCGCCGTCACCATCAGCACCTCGACACGACACGTCTACACTGGAGGGAAGGGCTGCGTCAAGGTGTGGGACATCAGCCAGCCGGGCAGCAAGAGCCCCATGGCCCAGCTGGACTGTCTGGTGAGACACGGGGGAGGAGTGGGAGGAGGGGGGAGTCGTATTTAAGGTCCATTTATGTCTAATAATGCTGCTTTACTACCATAAGTGATGCTGTTTGTTTTTCACACATAAAAACTCACTTTAGATGATGAAGTACTGTTGTGTCAAAGCCAAATCCTGCAGCATCTTCATTTATTGCTGTGATAACACTGTAGCAGAATGCTCTACTTCCTACTCGAATCCACTTGTCCTCACTTACAGTGAACCACAGCAACTATCACTGAGTGTAAAAGTTTACATCTTCCCTTTCACTGTGACCGATCAGAACAGGGACAACTACATCCGCTCCTGCAAGCTGCTGTCCGACGGCCGAACCCTGATCGTCGGCGGGGAGGCCAGCACGCTGTCCATCTGGGATTTGGCCACGCCCACCCCCCGCATCAAGGCGGAGCTGACGTCGTCCGCCCCCGCCTGCTACGCCCTGGCCATCTCCCCCGACAACAAGGTCTGCTTCTCCTGCTGCAGCGACGGCAACATCGTCGTCTGGGACCTTCACAACCAGACGCTGGTCAGGTAAGAGAGAGGGGGGGGGGGGGGGGGGTGCACCATCTGTTAGTCTCCCACTGTCAGGCGGAGGGAGCTGGAGGTAAAGAGGAAATGGCCCGATCACTTTCAAGTAACAAGGATGGAGGAGAGGAGAGAGTGATAAATTAGTAAGAGAAGTTTAGGAAAGGGGAGGATCTATTCTCTCTATCATAACATAAGAGAGGGAGAACTTGTTAGATGGGCAATTCAATACAACTTTATTTGTGTAGCGCCAAATGCATCAAGGCACTTTTCATCATGAGATCAAAAAGTCACAATGAGCAAAAACTCCCTGAAAGAAGTGGAAGAAAATCTAGAACCTGATTTAATGTGGGCGCCCGTGTGCCTCGACTGGTTCGGGTGAGAAATGAGGGAGAGAGGAGAGGTGTGGGGGGGGGGGGGGGGAACCAGGAACAGACTCACTGTCAAGCTCGGTCAGAGTGGATGTTATAATGAAAATAATAAGGGTGAGGTGTAATTATGTTATTAATGACAGCAGCACCAGTTAATAATGATGATAATAATAATAATTTGTCAATCAAAGCATTGAGGATGAATTAAGTAGAGAGGAGGGGGAAGTGTGTGTTTGTGTTTGTGTTTAAACAAGGAGAAAGAAACAACCTCCATTTCTAACACTCACAATTAACGTGTCCTTATTTAGCATTAACTAGCAGTGTTTAGACATTACACACTTTTTCAACACATTGTAATGTCGTCATAAGGAGATTTGAGGACATTTTTAAGTGTTTACTAATGCATAGTATTTATCTTATCTTGTGAAGATGTTATTTAATTAAACTGGGTTTTACTGTATTATTTTCAATATCTGTGGAAATATCAGCTTCTAATGATGGCTGCAAGATTATACTTCAGTGCACTTCTAACCTTTTGCCTATTCTGTGGTGGAGACTATAACATCCTTCCTTCAGTGTAATTTTGTGCAATTTTAAGTATTATTATTATTATATCATTAGTATAATTAGTGTATAACTGCTCGCCCCCTGCAGGCAGTTCCAGGGCCACACAGACGGAGCGAGCTGCATCGACATCTCCAACGACGGCACCAAGCTGTGGACGGGGGGGCTGGACAACACCGTGCGCTGCTGGGACCTCCGAGAGGGACGGCAGCTGCAGCAGCATGACTTCACCTCGCAGGTACAAACACACACACACACACACACACACACACAGACATAAGTCCGACTCAGACGCTTCAGTCCAGACTAACAGGCGTTAATGTGCTGACATGTTGTTGATGATCATTAATGCTTCACTGGTCTCCACCTCTTTTCTCCCTCCACCTTCCACCGGTTCCTTCCTGCAGATCTTCTCTCTGGGCTACTGTCCGACAGGCGAGTGGCTGGCTGTGGGAATGGAGAGCAGCAACGTGGAAGTCCTGCACGTCTCCAAACCTGACAAGTACCAGCTGCACCTCCACGAGAGCTGCGTCCTCTCCCTCAAGTTTGCCTACTGCGGTAAGGACACACACACACACACACACACACACACACACACACACACTTTGTGTACACATGCACTAGATTGATGGTTCGGTTACATCACACTACCTGAGGGAATTAAGTCACAGAGAAGCAGAACGAATCTTTCATTATTCAGAAACGGCTTCTTCCTTTTCACCTCTTCTGTTCTTTAACAAGAGCAGCTCTCCCTCTCTGCCTCGTCCATATCTCTCCTCCCCCGAGGCTTTTTATCTGTTGATGGCTCTATGTGTTTCATCCTGTAGGTAAATGGTTCGTGAGCACGGGCAAAGATAACCTGCTGAACGCCTGGAGGACACCTTACGGATCCAGCATATTCCAGGTACGTCATCCAGCACTGATGCACTTTGTGCACGGATTTCTGTAAACACCTTTTGTCCAAATGAAATATGATGCTGTGACATTTAGGATCTGTAGACTAGAAGCTTTGACATAACCAGCATATCCTTTGTGTGTCCCTGTTTGTACTAATGTTTCTTCCTCTCTCTCCCTGTTCAGTCTAAAGAGTCTTCGTCGGTTCTCAGCTGCGACATCTCCCCCGACGACCAGTTTATCGTCACCGGCTCCGGGGACAAGAAAGCCACAGTCTACGAAGTCATCTACTGAACTCCGATTGGCCGAAGAATTTAAACTAATAATCGGGGGGCGGAGCCAAAGCTCCCTCCTGCACCAATGACTGTACAGAGCGTTGGTGGCATGGAAAACAAGAGACACTCAACTCGTACTTTGTTGTTTTGTTTACGTTTGTGAAAGAAATGAGCGAGAGCGAGAAGCGAGGGGGCACAAAGTCACATCTCTGGAAAAAAGACAAACAAACTTTGAACTTTGTTTTTAATGCTCTGAGAACGCTGGTTAGTCTATAGCTGCGCAAATGTGGGATTCCTCCAAAGAACTTCTTGTTTTGTTCCTTTTTTTTCTCCCTTTTTTTTAACAAAATAAAACCTCTGTAGTAAACAAGAAATTAGCAAAACTTATTTTTTTAGCCTTTGAATTTTTCGCAAAACCTGTTGGATGGCACCACGAGGAAAAAGACACACGGGAATGAAGATGTGTGGGGAGGGTTCAGGAGGGCTGGAAACTTGTCATGAAAAATACAGTCCATATTCTGCTTTGTGTTAAAAAAAAATTTGAAAGAAATAAGATTTAAAAAAAAGTCCCAGGCTGGGTGAGCTTGGCCCGGTCTGGCCCGGCCTGGCCTGGTCCGCAGCACGTGGCTGCTCCTCGGGGCAGCAGATGTGGGGCAGATGGTTTGCTGTGAGGTTCCAGCTTTTTTTTTCTTCTTCTTCTACTGGTTAAGTTTTTAGCAGCAACATGATTGTATCATCTGCAGAACATACATGACCCAACACGGCTCGGTTTCCTTCGCAGCGTCCTGAGACTCCCTTTGTCTTTGTTCCTGTTTTTTTTTTTTTTTCCTTTGACTAAAGAACAAAGAGGAGGATCTGGGGATGTTTTTTAAGGAAACCAGCCCGGAACAAAAAGAAAAAAAAAACTCACAACCCGGAGGACAGTAAACTGAAGTCGAATCAAACATCTCTCAACAAGCCCCCCCCCCCCCCCTTCCAGTGTCGGTGACGTGGCCTCTGCCACGCGATCTTCATCTTTAACACTCAACATTAAATGTGATTTTCTATTGTATTTGTTAGGGCACATATAGGCAGACTGGGATTTTCACGACTGCATCATGATGAACCTTGAACCTTGCTATATATGGACGTGTAAATAAAGTTCTGTAAAGGCAAATGAGGAACTGTTAGTTGGATTCGCTTTGAGACAAGAGGATGTGGTGTGGAGCGTCATCAGTTATTGTGTTTTTGTCTTGCATGTGTGTCGTCTGTCTTCTGTGTGTTTTCAGACTCTGATCAGCTTTATTTTGGATCTATCTAATATTGAAAAGCATCAAACATAAAACCTGTGTTTGTAAATAGTGAGCACACAACCTCCCACAGCACAAAGCTTCTCTTCTAATAAATCACAAAGTGATTTTTTTTTAGAATGCAAAGGGATTCTATAAAGGCAATAGTGATAGCAGTTTTCTAACAAGTGTGAACAGTTGACTTGAGAATGTTCTGCCCTGTGATTGTATGCCACAGCAAACCAGTGCACATTCACATGAGGTCACTGCGACCTTTGACCTTTGTCCACTGAGATCTAATCATTTAATCTTTGACTCCAAGTTACAACTCGTCAAAATCGGCAGGATTGAAATTTAATTTTCAAGAGGCCTAAACATGTTTTAGGAGGCCAGCACGATTTGATCATTGACCACCAAATTTTGCTTCACGAGTCTTAATGAACGTTTGTACCAAATTTGAAAGAAATCCCTTGAGGCAAAACATGTGTTGTGAGGTCACAGTGGCCTTGACCTTTGACCTCAAATAGAATTAGCCCATCTTTGTTTCAAAGTGAAAATGTTTACCGAATTTAAAACTATTCCATGGAGCTCCTTCAACCGCCAAAACTAAATCACTTCATATTTGAGTCCAACTGAGTGTTTGTACCAAATTCCCTTGAGCTGTTCTTCAGACACAGCACGGTTGTGGTTGCAGTAGTTTCAGTGGAATCTTATGGGGCAACTGCGACAGTCGACAAAATGTCCACTGAGAGTGCTTTATTCACCAATAAAAGGGTCAATTTATAATTCTAGGTCTTTTCTAAGAGTCTGGAAATATTACACACGTCTCGCTCAACGAGAGGTCTTCAACTCACTGAACCATTCATTTACACAGCCCCACTTATAAACATAGGGCCCAGGTAAAAAAATACAAGACGGCCCTTTTAAGCCCAAACGGAAACCCTTTTTCTGTGATAGGATGTAAGAAACCCCAAGAGTTTCAAAAATGATCTGGTGACACTGTTTAAAATCAAATTGCTGCAAGTTACTGCAAGTCACTGAATCAACGTGATGGACCAGCTGATGGCTCTGTTACCTTCTGCACTAAAAAGATCGACGCGGGAGACGCCTGAAAGGATGAACACAAGATTGGTTTATTTGTCACACATAGTTTTTTCTTGTACAGCACATGAGGAAATGTATCAGGAGGGATGACACAGTGCATTAAAAAAAATTAGAGGAACTAAACGTGAGTTGTTGGAACAGAAAGCAGAGGCAGTGGAGAGAGAGAGACATTAGTGACGGTTAAAGAAGAGTATCAAATACAATGTCCAAAATATTCACGCTATACCACCAAATGCATAGCCATTATACAGCATCATTCTGAGGAGTATACAAGCTTGTGTATGAGAGTAGTTGAGGTCTCGCCTGTGGCTGACAGGACGGGAAAGAGTCGGGCGGAGGCGTCTAACTGTACACATGATCTCTGCTCCTCGCTGGTAAAGCAGAAGTCCCTCGTGATTATGTCCTGCTTTTTTACAGCTTCACTAAATTGCATACTGAGATGTAAGATTACGATTCCTCCTTCTGTCAAACGGAGGATGTACACTGTACCTGTGGAATGAAATGAGCGGATGAATCTGGTTCTATCTGGCTGAGTTGGACTTGCAGTGCAACACGCATGCAGTAACAAGTGGGACCTCAGCGATGGCTAATTCCGCGTCATCGTGTCGTAGCCGATGACCACAGACGCAACAGAAACGTGGTATAATCACACAGTCAGGACTGAAAACAGTACGTTCACTACCACTTCTGAAAAAAGGGGAAAGAAAACAAAAACAACAAACAGTACACAGAGGAACGTTTCTCCCGAATGGGGGATTGTTTTTTTTCTCTCGCTGATGTTGTTAATCTTCTGTCTGGCACAATCACCGAGGATAAAAATACACTGATTTAAAAAAAAAGAAACAGATTTTTTTGTTGTTGTATGTTTCCATGTGTGAGTGTGTGAGTGGGTCCCCCTCTTCCCCGAACCCAAACGCAGTCCTAGGCAACCCCCCCAATACATAAACATAACGTTACATAGGACGAGCGATTCATAAAAAATACTGAAATAAACAAGTTATTAAAAAAGCTGTCTGCACACTGGTGACGGATGTTCTAAAGAAGCAGAGCTCTGATTTACTGTTCGCCTGCCAGTTTAGAGTTTGATACAAGGAACATTCAAAAGTAAGAAAAAGGTGGAGAGAAAAAAAGTGGCGCTTTGGGAAATATGCTCATTGGCTTTGTTGCATCGAGTTAGATGAGACGACTGAGACCTCTCTCATGTCTGTAAGTAAGAAGCCAGCAGCTGACGTTCCTCAGCACACAGATTGGAATTGGTTCTATCCAGAAGTTTAGAAGTTTTTTTTATAAAGAAGGACGACATGACAGCTCCCCCAAAAGTGAAGCCACACCCCCCTGTTCGCCCCCTCCTGGCTGGCAGCTGTATAGTTAATATGACCCTGCCTCCTCCATGTTAGCTTATTGGGCCTGGACCAAACTCAAACTGTCATTTTAGGTAGTTCTTATGAAACTGGTTCAAGTGGTCGCTTTTACTGATTATTTTCTTTATAATTTTATATTTTATGCTTAAAAATCATGGTCAAAGTCATGATTGACAGCTGAGACTGACACACGATTGGTCGAATGCATACATAGAGTGGATCTTGCTTCTTTAGAGACTCTGACGTCAAAAGGACAAGATGGCCGTACCCATATCTGAGATGTTTTGGCAAAATCTTTGTACAACAGGAGGAAATGGAGACGTGTCGTCCATCTTTATTTACAGTCTGTGGTTAGGGATGTGGTTGCCAGGCAACTGGGCCTGATCAAAAAAAAGTGGGTGATTTGTTAAATTTGACACTTTTGTATTTGTTTTAGTTATTGATCGTTGAGGTGCTGGGATGGTTGATTGCTCAGTTAGCACTAAGCTACCTGCTTCTCAGTCCTTATGCTAAGCTAAGAGAGCAGGCCGCTAGCAGTGGCTTCATTCTAGGAACACACACGAGAGTGGTGTCAGTCTGCTCATCTCAATAGCAGCAAGAAAGCCGTGAAGAATATTTAACGCAATGTTTCCTTTAAGGTGTTGAGCATTTCAACTCACATCGATCAACAGCTTATCAAATATTTGTCCAGAGGCCTTTGAGCACTGGCTCCTCATCAGACAGGCGGTGACGCGGATAACGACTCCACCAAACATGTGATCTCATCGGTGAATAGAAGCAGCCACGTGTTGCGTGCGGTTTGAAAGGAGTCGGATTAGTCGCGGCGTAGTTGGCTGCTGATGACAGCGCGGCAGGGTGGTGTTAATTTGCCCTCTTGTTTGCCTGACAGTGAAGTTGCCGCGCGGTGCTACGTCACCGGGCCGACAGTGCCTGTAATGAGAGTGAGAGCGGTGCCCGGTGTCAGGAGAACAATCCGGAGGAATTAGAGGGAACAGCTCGGCTGATGTTCCCTGTTTGTGTCTCGGGGCCCCGGGAGGATCCCATTGACTCGGCTGCTCATTAAGACGCTGCCTTTGTCAGACAGAAATAAAATAGATATTAAGCAGTGAGACGGGGAGCGCGGCAATGAATGTTTAATTGGGTGCTCTGTGTGTTGTGTGTGTGTGTTTCTCTCTTCCTACCGTTACCTCAAGGGGATGTACCCAAGCGTGTGTGTGTTCGTGTGTGTATTGTGAACAGGGCCTATGTGTCATGTGTGTGGATATCTGAAGCGGCCCCCTCCATCTCCGAGCGTCATCGTTCCCCAGCTCCTGACACCTCTCGCTGCGGAGAGCGAGCTGCGGCGTCAGCCTCATTAAGGCTTCCACTGTCTGGCTAATGAATCGATTGTGTGGTATCAGTGCTCCTGGCTGGCGCTCCCACAGTGCCCCTCCGCGCCTCCTCTTGGGGCCTCCCTTCCACGGAGCTCTTAATCTGGAAACAGCCCTAATTAGCCTGCCTCCCCCCTCCTCCTCCTTCTTCTTTTTGTCCTCCTCTTCCTCCCATTTATTCCCTCTTCCTTCCGCACTCTCGCTTTCTTCTCATCTTTCCCTCCTTTCTCCTCCCGACCTTATCTTTATGCTCCACTGCTCTTTTCCTTTGTCCTTCTTATCTTGCTGTTTCTCCTCTCTCTCTCTCTCTCTCTCTCTCTCTCTCTCTCTCTGTACACTATCATGCCTCATCCTTGGGCTCAAAGTGGAAGGCGGACGAGGGGAGGGGGCATTAGGGAGCTTCTACAGTAGCTTATATCACAGCACAAAGGGGGAGAGGGGAGATGTATTAGGGGTGAGGGTCAGAATGACTCAAGAGGACTGAGACAGAGGTGCCGCTGCTGCTGTCGATGTAATGAAGATTGGTAGCAGTTGGCAACTGGGTGCATCTTCTCGATCACCCCCCCAAGTCTCCGTCCTGCCCCTCCCCATGTCGTCCCGGCCCTCAGTACACCACCTCGTACACCGTGGCCTTCTTGTCCCCGGAGCCCGTCACTATGTACTTATCGTCCGGGGAGACGTCGCAGCTCAGAACAGAAGAGGACTCCTTGGACTAGGGGAGAGAGAGGGGGAGAGAGACAGAGAGGGGAGAGAGAGAGAGAGAGGGATGTGATGATAGATGGATGGAGAGGAACAAATACAGAGAGATGTTAGAAAAGATATGACTCATCACTTAATACTCAATCATTCAAGACATATTTGCATTTCAAAACAGGCGGCAATTATTTCCAAACAGACAACTCCACAGCTCCAGGACGCTGACTCATTCATCTGCTTCAGTATGAGGCTCTTCCTCTCTGCCACTCTCTCTCTCTCTCCCTCCCTCCTTCTCGCTCTCTCTCCCTCTCCGGAGACATGCAGCCT